>NW_019174404.1:2834101-3007975 GCF_002260705.1 Seriola dumerili
AAACTTTTCTCTGTCTCCCTCAGACTGACCGTATGACCACTGAGCTGCTTGCTGAGCTGAGCTCTGCTCTGGAGCCTGTGTCAGCTGCTGTTGAGGCGTTCAGAGCCCAGAACGAGCAGCTCCTCGAGGCTGTGATCAAGCCGCTTCATACTGATGCTGCCAGCTCATACACATACTCTTCAGTCCCTCACAGCGGTCGCGAACATCACCAGAAGATGTTCCAGCTCGCCTGCCACAGGAAGGACACACACTCTGACAGATTCAAACATGCTTTGTGGCAAATGAATCCGTCCTGTTATTTAGCAGTGTCTAAATGAAATACACCAACTAAGCAGCTACCTGTAGCTGTGTGGCCTTGGTGGATGAGAGAAGCAGGTAGGTTAGTGTTGTGTCGGCCTCCCAGCAGAGAGTTTTTTTTGTACCTGCTCAAACCTGCTGCTGCAGAGTCTCCTGCATCTGAATCACGTCTGGAAATTAAAACACATGGACTTGTGAAATTTTTACCCCTTACTCGCCAGGGTGCTCATCATCAGCAGCTTGAAGTCTGAAGTTACAATACACATCAAAATACACAAAGGTTAATAAAGACTGACACGACTAAATAGGCAATACTAGAGTAAAGTATATCTCTATTTTCTGCAGATTAAAACCTCTTCAGTGTCTCTCACTCTGACAGCATGCTCATATTTTTCAGAGTAATGTTCATTTTTGACCGGATTATAACTTTTATAAGTTAAACTTTGGCTGATTTATGGACATGGTCTATAGTCCTGCAGACGGGTGAGATACAGAGACAGCATTTATTTCTTCTTCTATTTTCTGTAGTCTTTTTTGTTTTAATTTTTTTGTATTAATATGAAAAACCTGCATCTCACTCCGCTCCTCCTCGTTAACTCAGATCACTCAGATACAGAACAATGTTTGACAATATTTACATAGTAGTATCTTGTGAGGTTGAACTTCTCCATGGGAAACAGTACCTGTAGTTGTTTCATTAAGGCCAGCTTCCCCATTGAATTCATTAATTATTCACGAACAGTCGACTGGTTAGAGGTGAAGGCTGCTTGCACTCTTTTAGGGGTCTCTTGTTGGGTTAGACAGACAACACTGATTCTGTGAACTGCACGCAAACAAACAAAGGTTTCAGGTCATTCCTATTTTAAGACCGCAGGTTTACAGTTATACTCCTTATAGAATAAGTTAGATAGGTAAACACAAGTATAAGGTAGGACTCATGTTCATTACGTGGAGGGAGGTGAGTTACTGTATAAATAAAAAATTAAAATAGCAGGATTAATTCACTCAGTTCATCAATCAAAATTAGTTAAACCATTTTACTTTATGAAATATGTCAGGGGTGGACCAGTGTGTTTTGTCTTGCTTAGACAGTTAAAGAAGAGCACAGACGATCTCCAAACCTGTTCGTCGCACTCTCCCTTCTGCAGGGTTCCTGATTTGCTTCTCTCTGCTGCTCAGAGCCGCCTGGAACCACAGGAAGGACTCTGCTCAGGTCATCAAACACACCGCTGACCGCACTCTGACCTCAGGATTACGGTTGACCTTTGACCCCTGCGAGCGCAAGCTCACTGCCGAGGGTTGCCAGCTCTTGCTGACAGACGCTGAAGTGAAAGGGATTGCCAAAACACATTCAGGGAAGGGGTGAGTGTGGAGGAACATTTTGGGCCTTCACATGACTTTCATGACCTTTTTTATGAGTCCTTTCCTGCAGCTGCAGCAGCCTCATCTCTGCATCTCTTTCATGTGTTTCTTCCCAGCAGGTGAGTGCAGCAGGTTATTGATGGAGGCAGTGGACAAGGATGCTCCGTGCAGGCACGTGAAACAAACCCTCGTCCAGTGTCTGATGGGGAGCCTTCCACAGAGAGGCCTAGGGTCAGAGCAGAAGTCAACAACTATGAATGAAGTCCAGCATCATTCTGCTCTTCCTGGTCATCCTTTCACGTTTGTTATTTTCCTGCGCTTGTTTTTGTAAAGTGTGATGGTCAGAACGCACCACCCTGTGGTGAGCGACTTGAAAACAACACGAAAGGCTGAGGATTTCATCAGAGTTTAATTTCACAGTTTTCACTTTAATCAGATTTCAAACAAAGACCAAATGTGATTTGAAATTAATCTACAAAGACTAGACACAAGTTTTTTGCGTCACTTTTTTGTTGACTTCTGCCTTAATGTTAAAACATGTAGCACAACTACAAATATTGCGTCCTTTATTCATGAAACATTTGACAATCCACTTCCCATCAGTTTCTTTTTTCATGTTTACTAACCATCACTTCATGTAAATTACAATAAATACAAAGTTACATCCTAGTGTCGAATTATATTTTTACACCACAAAAAGTTTGACTCTTATTTTTCAGTACAAAATGTGATGCTGATGGGTTTATTATTTATTTCTTTATGGTCTGAAGAAATTAATCTAAGTTTGAAGAATAAAAAGAAACTTTGCTCTAATTCATTAGAGATCCTAAACTTTTGCCAAAAGAAGAAGAATTTTGACGAAATGTTAAGGAAAATTTTGTTAACTCACAGAGACTGGATTTGGATTGTGTAAATTTCATACTTCTTCAATGAAGAGCTGGACAGATATTTACTGTCAGAACAGTGGAATGAGAGGATTTTTCCTAATTTAAAAAATCTAACTTTAATACGGACAAGTCCAGAACTCTGATCGTTAATTAAACCTCTCTCTGTCAACTGGGGAGCAGAAAATGCACTTGTTGATGAGTGTGATTTAAAACCTTTTCACATTTTTAACTGCTTTGTACTTTTCATGCATATTTCCCTTCAAAGATGACCAATGCCTAGTTGCTCAAGGGCTAAAGCAGAATAAATGTTCAGCCATTAAAAAGTGTCAAACATTGTGTTTGAATGAAGAAATCTTTAAGGCTACAAATTGAAGGGCTAATCATCAGCAACCCTCCAGAGCTCACATGGTCACCAACCTCATATTTTCGATAAACAGCGTTGATATCGCGCCCCTCACCTGATTCTGAAGCTCTGCTGCTGTATCTCCAGCTCCCTCAGACGGCGCTGATTAGGGTTTGGGTTGAAGACTCTTTCAGGTTTTGTGTGCCAATCATACGTCCTGCTGTTCCATCACTACGCCCTCCTAGATGAGTCTGTCACCTTCAAGAGAGAGAGAGAGAGAGAAGTGAAAGAGAGAGGGTCACAATCCAGAAAAAGCAGAGAGAAAAAACAGAAAGAAAAGTCGGAGACACACAACTCTTATCAAGCCCTGCAGGAGTCCCCATAAACACCAAAGAGACAACAAGTGCCTTCTGCTCAAAGAAGGTGATAATCAAGAATAGCGAGAACACCATTTTTTCTTTTCTTTTTTGTATTTGAAAAGTGATAATCAGCACTTCAGCTCTCACGATGAAGGCCCTACCTCAGAGGGAGGAAGCAGCCAGCTCTTCCTCCAGAGCCAGCAGCCGACTGTGAAGCCGATCCCACTTCTTCTGAGCAGAGTCTCCTCCACATCGCCTCAGCAGGAGGCAAAACCTGCAGGGAGAGAAAGGCCTGAAAATTAACACTTCATTTCACTTCATCTTTTCTTTCTTACTTTCTTACTTTCTATTCTTACTTTCTTTCTTTAAATTTCTTTCTTTATTTCAATTGCATAAAATCATTGTCTTTATATTGTCATTTCTTGTATGTAAATATGTTGCACATACTACCACTCACTAAGCATTTTATTAGGACACCTGCTAAAACAGGTTTGAATACAGTAAAATAAAAATAAAACTAAAAAAACCACTTGTATATTTATCATTATACCACGGTGACAGCTGGCTGTGGTCCTCTGACTCTGGCTGTGAAGTCGAGCTCTGCTGCCCTGCCGGGCGATGGCCTGAGTAGTCCTCTCTGTTCAGTCAGCTCTGCTCCAGCTCCTGCAAAACAAACAGCAATAACAAGGTATAAAATTAGAAACCTTACAAATACCAACATGAGTTTCATGATGCATTGAACTGAGTTACTGGTTTGAATTCCAGAGCACCAAATCTGGATATTAAAAGTGAAAAAGAAACGCCAAACACTTTCACCTGAAATCAATAAAAATAAATGTATGTTTTGTGTCCCATTGACAATCTCAAAAGCTTAAATAGGTCAAAAGTTGTCTTAATTTCAGATAATTAAAATATAATATCAAGCACACATGCTGATTGCTGACTGTCATATAACAATATTGGCATGTTCACAACAGTCGAACTCTTACACTCCAGTACCTTCTGCTGTGCAGGCTGCTCTGTCTGAGGAGTTTGTTTCTTCGGCGAGGAGAAGATCTCCTGACGCTGCTGCTGCGCTTCATCTTAGGACTCACAAGGTGCGCTCCGCCTGAGGTTCTGACTTCTGAGGAGAAAGACAAAAAGAAGAGACATGAAAAGGTTTATCTTTTTATCATCAGAAGGTAGTTACCTTCTTCACTAGATTAAAACCCAGTGATAGTAAAAGCATAAAGCATTTTAAAGTAGTTGATGAAACTGATACTGAACAGTGTCAGTCAAGAACTTGATGAACCACCCTGAAGACATGGTGCAGTCATTTTCTTAATAACGTTAAAAAGGACTTGAAAAGACTTGGATCATGACTTTTAAATGTAGCTTGTAAGACTTACAAAGGTCTTACAAAACAGTTCTGCTTAGCAACTTGTGGCTATTGAGACTAAACAGACCTGCCTTTCCATGCTGAGTGGGAAAGTCTAACAGGTGCCGTGAAGCCTTCTCTCTATCGGTTTAGTTTACAAACCTGTTAATAATTATCAGGAAGTGACTTTGCCACATGTGCACCTGTCTCTCTGCTGTCACCTGCCTCAACAAAGAGACAGAATAAAAACAGCTTAATGAAATCAGCAGAGCAGAGGAATTTGTTTTTGCGCTTTGTGGGAACGATTATTTAGTTAATTGTTTTACTAACCTGACTTTGAAATATTTCTATTCCACCATATTGTTTTCAGACGTTTCAGCAGGAAGCTGTATAAGATAAACGTCACATATCCATATCCCAGAAAATATAAGACGTGTCGGGAATCATTTTAAATTGTTAGTACTGAGAAAGTGATGAAAATAAACCAAATACAAGTTAAAAACTAAACATCTCAAATACACCAACCTGTTGTATTGATTGGTACGTACCTGTTTCTGTGGCTCTTTGTGTGTGACCATCCTCTTCCTCTCCCTGGTCTGTCCTGCAGCAGCTGCTGGAAGGGAGACACAGGTTGGCGTTAAGGAGCTCCAGTTGTGGAGGAGAGCATCTCAGCCGCCTCCTGCTGGGATCCCCACAGCTCCAGTTCATCCTCCTTCCTGCTGCAGTCAGCAACCTGGCCGAGCGAGAGAGGCTCGCCACTTCTGCTCAATCCTCCAGGAACATCTCCGCAAACAAACACACACATGTTGAGTCATTAATAGTTTACAACTTAGATCTCCCAGGCAACAAGAACTGCAGAGCAGATATGTGCAGTATTTGTTTGCACAAGAAAAAATACAGTTACTATAAAATTACATACATGTACCACAAAGATACTACATGTATACAATACACAAATACATACAAAGGCAAATAAACAGAATACCTGAAACAAAAACAACTTAAACTTTTACATCCAGCAACCAACTCCCAACACTTTCCCTCAGGATTTTAACTCCTTTCAGTGATAACGCTCCACGGCTTACACTTCAACTGACATCGATTCTCCTTTCAGGGTTACGTTCAACTCTCACTCTTTTCAGTTAGATAACTGCAGATCCTGATAAAATACATTTTACCCAAGATATTCAAATGTCTTAGCTGCATTTTTTTTAGTAAGAAATTAAAGCCATTGAATGCTTTAATTGTCTGTTTAGAGCCAGCCCCAGAGAGTCAGTGATGTGTTTAATAAACTACATATTATTTTTACTATTGGATCCTGTGGCAAAGTTTTTTTTCTCTGCTGTACATGTCTGGGGGATCTGGGGTCTCTATCTGATGCAATAAATCCAATCATAATCATAAGTTGCCCTTGGGACGCTTTTGTTCACCTTGTTTTGCTCACCAGGCCCCCCCCCCCCTACACATTTTGTCTTTATTTTTGTTTTTGGACTCCTTTATTAACCTTGACAACCTTCATTTCCTGCCTCTCTTTTTGTCACTATTGTATCAAAAACAACATGAAATGATTTAGATTTAGTCTGAGGTCCAGTTGTGAACAAAGAATCACAAAGAGTCATATACGATGTTAAAGTGGGATGTGGGCCACGGGAGATTGGAGTCTCTTCAGTGAGTTTCAATAGGGGACAATTATTCTTATCAGTGCTGTTTGTTTGCACACAAAGCTTTTCATTCAAATGTGACGGTGTGACTTGTGGACGTGTTTCCAAAACTCTGAACTTTTAATGGAGCTGAGTACATTCACAGGGTCCAACAGGGAGTGAATCCTGGGAGGAAAATACCTGCTTAAGCTTTGAATAAAAGACATAAAGTTGAAGCCTGTGAGGGCATGACTGTGACTGGAAGATTATTATACCACAGACTGAGTCATGGAGATCATCAAACACAAAATACTATAGGAGCAAAGATCTTTCAGTTAGGTTTTACTAGTATAACAGCAAGGAGCAAATGTCTACAACAGCACTAAACCTTTAGTTCTTGAAACTTTGCATGAGTTTTCCTTTTTTTAAGAGTTTTACTTTTTCATTTAGTTGTTGTTAGATGTTGTTGCCATGCCAACATTTCAGGAACTCAGGACTTTTCACATTTTCTAGGAGAGTTTTAGAGTTTATACTGCCAAGTAATAATTCAACTGGAATATGAAAAATCCACAAAAATGTACAATACGCTGCGTTTTTCATAATTTTAATGCTCTGAAGGAATTCTGTCTACCTCTGATATGATGGGTTTCTTTACCTGAATAGGGTATTCTTGACTGTAAATTCACATAATGTCTAAGGCTGAATATAATTATCAAAAAATACTAAGTGAATATTTTACCTTACAAAATATCTTAATTTCGTTTCATTTCATTTTTTTCTTTAGAGAAGCTGGCGAAGATTTTTTTAAACTACAACACTTTGGACTTGTGATTTCTTATCTTCGCCATTTTGTCACCACCTCTGCAGCCACACTGCGCCCTCAGTCGCAAGCACCAGCAGCTGGCATTTAGTGTTTGTTAAACTGTGAACTCTACAGCTCAGTTGTGTTTCTGAGACGACGTTGCAACGTCCGTGACAATGAGCACGGAGAGAACAAGTGATAATTTGACCATGACATAAATATCACATAGTTCACAAAGAGTGAGACGACTGGCAGTGGATTTAAAAAAAAAAAAGTAGAAAATGTTGCTGAAGTTTGCAATAAAGCTGTTTTGGGTAATGTTTTAACGAGTCCTTCTTTCACTTTCCGCCACCGGGCCTTGGTTTTGAATGGATAGTCTTTCATTCACAGGCGGACTTAAGGCAAACTTCAGAGGTAATAAAATCAGAGACAGGTGACAAGTACAATGAACTCACAACGCTCACTGAGATTCATCTGAGACCATTCTGACCGAGAACAATAATACAAAACAGTGTTCACATTCAATAAGAAGACACATAAGATATCATATTTTTAAACATATTTTGAAAATAGTTACTTATATGTCTGGCCTCTCCATTATATACCGCTCAAAAATCTTTGTTTCCTTCTTTATGAACTTCCATACTATACTGCAGTAATTTAATGAATGTTGTTTTTTCACTAATCAAAGTGTAATTAAATGTATTATACTAACTGAATGACATGAGGTCCGACCACAGAGCAAGCAACAGGGAGTTCTGATTGGCAGATGTTACATGTTGGCGGCAGATCTGCATTGGGGTCAGAACTCAAAACACATCTGGAGCACAGTGATAGTCACTGAAAATGATTCTGAGATGTTTTTTTTTGTTTGAAAAAGCGTCACCAGCAACAAAACTACTGTGGATTCAGAAGCACAAAACACCAGGTGTAAAAATTGACACTGGTGTTTACAGGGCCATAACTGCTGACATGATGCAGCATTATTGGTTATCAGTATTGAGAATAGTAAAAAAGCAGACAAGTTAGTGACCTATGATTTGAATCTATAACATCCAGCTGCCTGGTTAGGAAGCCGGTTAGGAACAGACCAGTCTGATGTCACTAATAACATGACAAACACAAACACAAACTGACTTGAGGCCATTCCCGGCTGATGAACTTTGAAGTCCCTTCCTGTGCACAGCCAGATGTGTGTTATTAAGTTCTTACATCGATACATGAGACTCAATCAACACTGATACAGGAGGGAAATTTGAATCTGAGCTGATTGTGGTTTCTTAAGTTTGTCGATGTTGAAGATCTGAAATAAGGTTCTAAATGGATTTGGAAAATGACTCATGGAGTCATATTTCGCTCTGAACATAGTTTGTTGCAACTTAAAAATGTCTGTAAGTCAACATGACCTGACACAGTGCCCTACGACTGTTGTTATGTATTAGGATGCTTTATGCATCAGAGACGGAGGATGAAGTGAGCTGATAACCTCAGACTGAAAAAACTAGTCCTTTAAACTTCCTCAGTTTTTCTTAAAGCTGTGACTTATATGTGTACTCGTCATCTTAAAACCAGTTTAAGCTGAAATGTACTGTTTATCACAGAGGGATGAGACACACGCAACAAGAATAATGTTGACTTGGCAAACAAAAAAGAGTCCAGTAGCCAGTGAGCACTAAAGGATTGTTTCCTAGAAAGAGCTTCTGGAACATTGTAGTTTTACATCAGCAAACATAGTAAATAATAAAAACTTGTAATAGTTTCAAAGGGGAATTTATTCTTGATTAACTTCTACAAGCAGCAGCACAGAAAAAACTGATTTTGGTGAATTTCTGGGTCAAAGAAATTTTACATATGCACCTTAAAAATTAAATTAAACTTCCGTCGTTTCTACAGCAATTTTGAATGTTTTTGCATATTTGAATATCCATTAGATTCACAGAGGTAGCTTAAGCTTCCTGAGGTGAAAATTAATATGATCCAAATATGAAAACACTGATAAAAGAAAGCAAAAAACACATCTTGTTTCAGTTGAGAGGCAGAATATTCCAAAACTGGGACCTGCTTTAATCTAAAAACTGTTAATAACAACAGTTCATAAGTAACTTTAAATGTCTAAAAATGTTTAATTTTCATCCATATTAACTCAGATTTAATCTAGATATCTAAGCATTATCTAAACTGGAAATCCCTGAGTGTGGCTTGGTCCCCTGGTGGGTGTGGCTTACCTGGCAGGTGAGGAGTTGCTGCTCCACACTGTCCTGCATGGTCGATGAACTGGCAGCTGTGGCGGCTACGCGGCTCCTCTGGGCTTTCTGCAGCCACAGCTCCAGCGGCTGAGCCTCTCCAGGCAGACATGGAGGACCCACCTTCACTGGGGCAGGGTCCAGGCTGGAACCCGGCCGGCTGAGGCTCCTCTTGGTCCCTGGGACACAAACACAACACACCTGGCTGAGCCTTCTGCTCCAGGATCATAAGTAGAGAGGGGACAAGGGGAGGGAGGCTGAAAGCTGAACTAGGTCCTGAGCAAACAGTAGCTACCTGAACAGGTTGTAGCTCTGAGACTGATCTAAAACAAATAATCATGAGATGTAACTCTACTTCTCACACTGACACTTCTAGCACCGTTTCTTGCCTGTTCCTCTCTTTCTCTTTCTCACAGTCGTCTTCCTCTTTCTTTCCCTGTCTGCTCCCCCACCTGTGGCACAAACCACTTCCTGGAGCGGTGGCCAGTCTCCTGTGCAGCGACTCTTTATCACATGAAGAGCGAGATAGAGAACTGACAGAGAAAGGAACAGAGGACTCAGGCCACATGGGAGGTGGAGCTGACACAGAGGGCCGGTGAGCTTGAGTAAGCAACTAAACACAAGAGTACTCCCTACTTCTTCATTAAATGTTGTTGCAGTTTGTAGCAAGTCACTCATCTGAAGCTTATCAAATGAGTGACAGCTGTCAGAAATTTTTAGTTTTCATTGACTCTTCTTTAGACTTTTTTAACCACTGCTTCCTTTGCATGTGCATTGAAATGGAAGTCCATAACTCACAGCCAATCTAAACAGCTGTTCTCTTACATGCTGAATGCTCTGCATACAGCTGCCAAAAAATAATAAGCATTTAATGCAGCCAGAACAGGAGGTGAACACCAAGAGTCAACAAACCTGCTTTAAAGGTCAGGATCAATCACCTGACTCAACCATTCACCAGGCTTCAATGACAGTAAGTCTAATGTGAATGTAAGGAGCCTTCTGTTTGTAAAGGGAATATTTTTGATAAACTTATGTCAAATTAGTAAACATGCCCAGTCATTACATTTATCTCATACTGTGGATACATATTTTTACCATTAAATTTATGTAAATTAGCCTGCTCTGCTTTCCTAGACCTGCTCTTTTATAATGAAGCAGTGTCTAGGTTCTATATTAATACTGTGAAAGTATCAAAGCACTCAGTCCACAGAGAAATGCACACAGCCTGTATTAAGACACTGAGCCTTTTAACGAGCCGTCAGGATTTCCTGAACTTTGTGATGTCACAACAAAAGCAGTCACGCCTCATGCACGCCCACCCAGACCCACCGTCCAATCTTGAAATGTTTCACCTGAAATCTGCTATATTTTTATATTCGGTCACTCAGAGAACAGTCAGACGGTTGTAACTACAGCTCCAGAGAGAAGCCCAAAAGAGAGAAGATGTAAAAGTACATTGAGATACCATTAAAACATATCTTCTTATGGATGAAACACCAGAAAAGTTAAGTAAATTTACAGCAAATTATTAAGAGTAGATATGTAACTAAACTTAGGCAACAAAAGTGAGCATCTCAAGCTAATGAAATATTTAAGGTATAGTTTCCAAATTGTGCTCCCCATGCAATCTCCCAGGCTCTATATGAACGTAAATTCACACATGTAAATGCATAATGCAATAAAAATGCATTTTCAGGTAAATGCAAATTAAACCAATACAACATTCAATGGTAGTTCAGTAAACTCAAAAATGGTGCAACCTGCTCAATTCAAACATAAAATTCATCAACAGGTAGATGGTTATTTTTGGAAAGGACAATAGTTTTGTCAACTCAGTCCATCTGTGGTTGTTGTGCAACCAGGCCCACCTCTGCATCCACTCCTGCACTGTTAGAGGGTTAGGGCAGAGGACAGTGTTTTTGTTTGTGTATCATGCTGAAATCAGGGTAATGACTATGATTTTTCATCCTCTTCATCAACTTACCGAGGCTGTTGCAGGATGCAGACCCTCAGCTGGTCCTGATGCTTTTGGTGTGAATGTGGAAGTGGGGGAGACCTGAGCTCTGAGGCCTCTGCTCGCCTCTTGATAGTTACATCTATTTGAGAAGGTGTGTGTGCTTCGAAGACTTTGAGACGTCTCCACTGACCACATACCACTGTCCACCTCACTGCCTGTCTGATCTTACAGTTCTAAAGTCTTTGTGTCCTCACAAGGTGTGCATGACTGCTTTGTGAGTGTATTTTGGGCAGTTATGAGTGAAGTCCTGTGAAGGTGTGTGTCTGCTCTGTGCATATACTGTGTCTGTCTTCAGCCCCTCTGGGTGGCTGTCATCCCCCCTCCATGCAAGCCCCATCTGACCCTGCATGAGCTCCTGACACAGAAAAAGAGAGACGGAGGAGTAGATCACTGTTGTGGGTTTATTTTGTATTTGTGCTCTTGTTTGGATATGTAGACAGAATGGAAAGACAAAAGTGGACAAAGTACAAGTACAGAACATGCCAATATATGTAAGACATCTCAGTGTTGTGTCTTTCAGGTGAAAAACCTTTTAGCTCCAAAAATGGCAGCTTCTTAGGTGAAGTTACTTTTCTCTAGATAAATAAAAAAACTAAACTATAATGAATAACAGGCAACATAATTATTCTATTGTTTAAGTAAAATTGCGTCTAATTAAGTGAATACTAAATTAAAATGAAATTTGGAGGTTTCACCTGCTAACAGCATTGTCTTTAATCTGTAATTATGTCAAACCAGTGCATTTTCATGGCCAACAATCATCTTGAAAAAGGTTGTTTTCTTCAGTATAAAAGCTGTACTGTATAGAGTTAAAGTAATTGATGCTGATTCTAACAAAGGGGAATCTTTCTCCACACACTCCTGCTGCCAGGCAGTGACTGAGCAATCAATCAAAGTAATATTACTCAGTTAATCGCATCAACTCTGTAAACAAAACAATTTATTATTATGTTCAGCTTATGGAAATAACAAATGGCAGATGCATATAAGCAAGCGAACAGGAGTTTATTCTAACAGATATGCTCTGCATTTGCTGGCAATCACAGACAGTAAATGAAAAGGTCAACAATCAGGAACTATTTTAAATCACCATTCCCTATATGATACATTATAAAACATGGTTCACAAAATATGTCTATGAGTACACTTTGTTTCGCCTTTTATAAAAACATCAACCATCAGAATTAAGGTTATGCAAAAGCTTATTACAGACTGTTAAAACCATCCACACACATGCTAATACCATCAGTCTGTAATAAGCTTTTGCATGAACCTTAATTCTGATGGGTTGAGTTTTTATAAAAGGCAAGAAACAAAGTGTACTCATAGACTATTTTGTTGAACCATGTTTTATAATGTTTATCATATAGGGAATGGTGATTTTAAATAGTTCTGGATTGTTGACCTTTTTCATTACTGGTCTGTGCTCATTTGCCAGAAATGCAGAGCATATCTGTTTAGAATAAACTCCTGTTCGCTTGCTTATATGCATCTGCCATTTGTATTTCATAAGCTGAACATTTAATAATAAATTGTTGTTTACAAGTTGAATCGATTAAACTGAAAGTAATTATTACTTTTGATTGATTGCCCTCAGTCACTAGCCTGGCAGGCAGGAAGGTGTTGGAGAAAGATTCCCCCCTTTGTTAATGAATCAGCATCATTACTTTAACTTATACAGTACAGCTTTTATTTACTTAAAGAAAACACCTTTTTCAGATGATTGTTGGCCATGGAAAATGCACTGGTTTGAATTAATTACAGATTAAACACATGCTGTGTAGCAGGTGAAAACCTCAAATTTCATTTTTTAATTTAGTATCACTTTAATTTAGAGCAATTTTTACTTAAACAATAAGATAATTATTGTTACTTGCTCTTATGCAAAGGTTTTTTTTTATTTATTCTTAAGAAAAAGTAACTTCACACTAGAAGGCTGCCATTTTTGGAGCTACAAGTTTTCACCTGGAAAGCCAACAACACTGAGATGTCTTCATTATATGGCAGGTTCTGTACTTGTACTTTGTTCCACTTTTGTCTTTCCATTTCTGTTCTACATATCCAAACAAGAGCACAAATACAAAATAAACCACAACAGTGATCACTCCTCCGTCTCTCTTTTTTCTGTGTCAGGAGCCTCATTGCAGGGTCAGATGGGGCTTGCATGGGAGGGGGGATGACAGCACCCAGGAGGGGCTGAAGACAGGACACAGTATATGCACAGAGCAGGACACACACCTTCACAGGACTCAACTCATTCATAACTTGCCAAAATTACACTCACAAAGCAGTCATGCACACCTTGTGAGGACACAAAGACTTTTAGAAACTGAAGATCAGACAGCCAGTGAGGTGACAGTGGCTTATGTGGTCAGTGGAGACGTCTCAAAGTCTCGAAGCACACCACCACCTTTCTCAAATCAGTGTAACATCAACAGAGCGAGCAGAGGGAAACCTCAGAGCTCAGGTCTTCCCCCACTTCCACATCACACCCAAAGCATCAGGACCACGCTGAGGGTCTGCATTCTGCAACAGCCTCGGTAAGTTGATGAAGAGATTAAATCATAGTCACTACCCTGGATTTCAGCATATACACAAAACCAAAAGAACACTGTTCTCTGCCCTTAAACCCTCTAACAGTTGCAGGCAGTGATGCAGAGTGGGGCCTGTTGCACACAACCCACAGATGACTGAGTTGACAAAACTATTGTTCTTTCCAAAAATAAACCATCTACCTGTTGATGGTAAATTCACACATGTAAATGCATAATGCAATAAATGCAAATTAAACCAATACAACATTCAATGGAGTGTCAGTAAACTCAAAAATGGTGCAACCTGCTCAATTCAAACATAAAATTCATCAACAGGTAGATGGTTATTTTTGGAAAGAACAATAGTTTTGTCAACTCAGTCCATCTGTGGGTTGTGTGCAACCAGGCCCCACCTCTGCATCCACTCCTGCACTGTTAGAGGGTTAGGGCAGAGGACAGTGTTCTTGTTTGTGTATCATGCTGAAATCAGGGTAGTGACTATGATTTTCATCTCTTCATCAACTTACCGAGGCTGTTGCAGGATGCAGACCCTCAGCGTGGTCCTGATGCTTTGGTGTGAATGTGGAAGTGGGGGAGACCTGAGGCTTTGAGGCCTCTGCTCGCTCCGTTGATGTTACATTGATTTGAGAAGGTGTGTGTGCTTCGAGACTTTGAGACGTCTCCACTGACCACATACCACTGTCCACCTCACTGCTGTCTGATCTTACAGTTCTAAAGTCTTTGGTGTCCTCACAAGGTGTGCATGACTGCTTTGTGAGTGTATTTTGGGCAGTTATGAGTGAGTCCTGTGAAGGTGTGTGTCTGCTCTGTGCATATACTGTGTCTGTCTTCAGCCCCTCTGGGTGGCTGTCATCCCCCCTCCATGCAAGCCCCATCTGACCCTGCATGAGCTCCTGACACAGAAAAAGAGAGACGGAGGAGTAGATCACTGTTGTGGGTTTATTTGTATTTGTGCTCTTGTTTGGATATGTAGACAGAATGGAAAGACAAAAGTGGAACAAAGTACAAGTACAGAACATGCCATATAATGTAAGACATCTCAGTGTTGTTGCTTTCAGGTGAAAACCTTGTAGCTCCAAAAATGGCAGCTTCTTAGGTGAAGTTACTTTTCTTAGATAAATAAAAAAAACCTTTGCATAAGAGCAAGTAACATAATTATCTTATTGTTTAAGTAAAATTGCTCTAATTAAGTGATACTAAATTAAAATGAAATTTGGAGGTTTTCACCTGCTAACAGCATGTGTTAATCTGTAATTATGTCAAACCAGTGCATTTTCATGGCCAACAATCATCTGAAAAAGGTTGTTTTCTTCAGTATAAAAGCTGTACTGTATAGAGTTAAAGTAATGATGCTGATTCATAACAAAGGGGGAATCTTTCTCCACACACTCCTGCTGCCAGGCAGTGACTGAGCAATCAATCAAAGTAATAATTACTCAGTTAATCGATCAACTCTGTAAACAACAATTTATTATTATGTTCAGCTTATGGAAATACAAATGGCAGATGCATATAAGCAAGCGAACAGGAGTTTATTCTAACAGATATGCTCTGCATTTGCTGGCAAATGAGCACAGACAGTAAATGAAAAGGTCAACAATCAGGAACTATTTTAAATCACCATTCCCTATATGATACATTATAAAACATGGTTCACAAAATATGTCTATGAGTACACTTTGTTTCTGCCTTTTATAAAAACATCAACCCATCAGAATTAAGGTTCATGCAAAAGCTTATTACAGACTGTTAAAACCATCCACCACACATGCTAAATACCATCAGTCTGCTTTCATTGATTGGTAAAATAGTAACCATCACCCCATCAACCACTTCTCTCTTAATTGCAAATAATGTGCTGTGTAATCTCGAACCACATCTCAGTGGTGTTCACTTGTCACTGAATTGGCAGAATTACTCTGTGGATGGGTGAAGCTCAATAATCCTTCATGTAAACACACAGGTAGACTTAGAAAAATACATCTTTGGCACACATTAGATTTAATTTAATTACTTAATCGTATCCTCTATTTCAGTTTCAATAATGCAGTAACACTGATAATGATTCCAAATTTACGATATAAACAAAACATCCACAGCTTTGAACTGTGGAGGCCTATATCTGGAATTCTCTGCCATGTAAATGCACTGAGGATTCAAAGTGAGACATTTCTCAAAGTAATCTAGAAGAGTTCTAGGCTTGGTGCTAGATTATGTCAGGTGTTCTAGTCTTGGTTCAAGAAGAATGAATGTTCTGAGCTACTTTCTAGAGGAAAGTTCTGTAGAAAAAACACAGATTGTAGAAAAGGTCAGAAGTGAGTTCCAGGTCTCGTTCTAGAACATTTTAGAAGCCTTGAAATTCGGACCTGATTCTAGAAGAGTTCTAAGAGTTCTAAGGTTTGATGTAGAGCTGGGAGAGCTAGAATAGATCCTGGAAGTGATTTGTGTTCTAGGTTTGGGTCTAGAAAAAGTGTTCTAGAAAAGTCAAGAGCTCTACAGCTGGCTTAAAAGGCATGGAGCTCTTGACTGGGAAAAGAGATTTTGGTTAAGAAGAGACGAATTTGAGTATCAATGTTTGGAAATAGAAACCTTGAAATCTAGAATTCCACAGGACACTGGATGCTTTATGGTGAAATCTAGAAGAGGTTGGTAGATCTAAAAAGGTTGTAGAAGAACTTAATGTTCTAGGTTTGGCTCAAGAAGACATGAGGAGTCGTCAGGTTTGGCTGTATAAAACAAGGAAGAAGAGTATAGAGCTCTAGATCGGGGGGTCGACTATGAGAGGTAGGAGTTCTTGTGCTAAAAAATTCTACAAGAAGCCTAGAAATCTAGGTTTGATTCTAGAAGACACCAGGAGCTCAAAAGTTGGGAGACTTTATATCAGTAGTAGAAAAAAAAAAATGTTTTTCTAGATTTGTTCAAGAAAAAGTTTTTTTGTGGTAAAAGCCTTGGTTCTAGCGTAATTTGAGAGTTTACAGCTGGTTCAAACAAGACACAGAGCTCTAGATTTGGTAGTAGAAGTTCTATAAAATGGGACTAGAAACAGTAGGAGCTCCAGGATTCATTCTAGAAGATTCAAGAGGGAGCCTTGAAATCTAGACTTGATACTAGAAGATATTTATGACTGGATTTAGAAGAAGGTTGTATAAGACACTGGTGTCTAGGCTTGGTTCTAGAAGGAATGGCAGGTCTGATTTGGATTCTAGTTCACACTGTGAGTTCTAAAGTACGTTCTAGAAGAGACTGGAAGCTCAATAATTGTTTTCAGAAAACAATTCTAGAAAAAGTTGTGGAATCTAGGCTTGTTTCGAGGAGGGTTTGGAGATTTTGCACATAAATCTAGACGTAATTCTTGTTTTAGACTAAGTGAAAAGTTCTAGTAAAAGAAGTTCTAGATCTAGGACACTACACATTTCTGTTGGGGCCCAGAGTCAGATTTGGAAACTTTTAGGGTCGAGGCTGTGTTTACCATGCTCTCAGGCAGGGCCTGAGTTCTGACTGTGCCCAGGGGTTTTGATAAAGCTTCAGATGAACTTGCTTCTGTGGTGTCAGTGGGGCCCTCAACATCCTGAAACATGAGCAGGGTTAGAAGATCAGTCAGGTCAGTCAGTTAAAACACTGATCATTTAGTCTAAAGGTTTACCACAGGATAAGGAGACACACAGTTATTGATACACTCTGTTAAGGAATTTGAGGAAGTTACGTAATGTTACAGACATCTTTTTGTTATGTTGTCTTATATAACACCTGCTGTGTTGTAAAATAATTAAATGGCTTTTTTTTGGCAGTTTTCATTCATTCTTATTAAAGGGTTTTCCAAGAAAATAGACGTTGTCATCAATAATATACATATAAAATGTATTAGCTCACTGTTTTAAGTAAAGTACAACACATGCATGAGTTCAAATTCCTAAATAACATGTAAACAACAGACAATAAGATACAAAGGTACATCAAAACCGATAATTGAGATTAATTAAAAGATATGGCTGGCGAAGTTCTATATTATTTGTTACTGTCAGCAATTCCCATAAAAAGATTAAAACAGTGCGTATTCTCCAACTTCCCTACTCTTCTCTGTAGGTGTCAGACAAAACTCGTTTGTTCCTTCAAAAATGTAAATCTTTAAAAATGGGTTCAAAATATATAAATATATACAATGGAGCTCTATGTAAGGGATGTAGAGAGATGTATCAGGCTTTGACTACACAGGCAATATTTTTGTTAGTACAAATATTAATTCATTCATTGATTTTGGTGTTTTTATTGGATTTGCTGACAATATGGAAAAATATTGAATATCACCAGACTTATCTCATAAATAAAGCTAATAATTAATCATTTCAGTTATTTCAGTGAGAGCAAATGATGAGGTTTGACAGTGCTGAGAGTGGCGTTACCTGTCTATCTTCTCCAGTCTGCTCAGTGCTTTGTCCAGTGGCAGCTTCAGTCTCCTCTGAGGCAATGGCCACAGGTTCCTGACACCAACAATGACATATATTGTAACAGTCTACATAAACAACCAGATGAAAATGTTTAATGCCTGAAAGAGAAAACACTCTTGTGAACAGGATTCATTCATCTACAGTGCGGTCACACAAATTACAAACCCTGTTCAATACTGCCCTCTAGAGGGAGAACGAAATCCAGAATACGGGTGTGCAATGAGGTTAAAAAAGAAAAGAAAAATGGATACTTTAGTGCCTGAAGAGATGTATTAAGGATCAGGAAAGGAATTGATATGATAAGTAGGGAAATGGTAGTAGAGGTGAGGAAGGTGAAGGAACCAACAGTGATGTGGAGTGCAGAGTGACCCAGGTCAGAGATTAGTCATACAGCTGTTACAAATGGTTTAATAGGTTTAATAGCATAACTGCATTACTGGGATTTATGACAGCAGATGAGTCATATGGTCTCAGGTGTCTCATTAAGCAACATAATTGATTAACTTTCAAATAATTTCCCATAATTTGCTCTAGAAATCAATATGGCATCCAGTGTGGTAAATCCCTCCCAGTCTATGTTAAGTAGATGACCTTGGGTAACAAGCATCTCCAAGGGTAGAAAGACATGACCAAAAGGATTGAAGGACAGTGAAATAATATTGGATGACAGTTTTTTCCACAGTAGCTCTCAACCTTCTTTACCTCTGGAGAAGTGCCCAGGAAAGCATCCCAGAGCCACCACAAAACACCTCCTCCACCTTCTTCCACTCTGTGCTGCTCACTGTCTTTTTTCTCTGTGGCTTCTTCAGCCTGGAGCACGCCCTGATGCTCCCGCTGCTGACATGGAATGTGCAGAGTCACACAGGGTGGGGATGGGGTTGGAGGGTGGGGTGGCGGGAGGTGGGGTTGGAAAGATGTGCATCTGGGACACTGAACTTCTAATTGACCACTGTTTCTGCTACTACAAATGCCTTTTAACCTTGATAACTTGTGAGAGTTTGTTAATTACCACGACATTTCAAAATCCTCTCCACTGATTTCTATATATCTTGTATATAATTTTATACAATTTTCCCATTAAATTCTGCCAGGTATATTTTGTACCTTTATGAACTCTGGGATCTGCACTAGACATTAAGTTTAAAAAGTGATCATGTGTCTGCTCAACATGTGTTCATGATGAGTTCAGTTGGGGAGGTTAACATGATGGCCGAACTTTTGATGTGAAAATATCTTGCTTCTAATTAACGCATAGCAGTATCTCAAACAATGTCATGCTCAATGTCCCAGTGCCTGCACTTTTAACAGTTTATACTCGACTCATGCTCAAAAATAATTTTCAATAGAAAAATTAGAATTGAACATGCAGGAAAACATACAACAACTCTGTAATATGTTACACTATTTGTTAATAACATATGTAAGAGTGGGTATGCATGCAAGTTAGTCCAAACCACTCCAGACTTTGTTGTAATGTACCATAAAGAAGCAACCAACACACTTTCTTTTCCAAGATCCATCTTTGAAGACTGCAGAGGGTGAGTATTTGATATTCAAAACTCGAAACAGTGAGGATAAACGTGTTTTGTTGGCAAACCACTGAGGATCTACTCGTGTGAAGGTGCAGTGTTAATTTCTTTTGTTATTTCTCTCAGTGCTCAAACTCTTCAGTAAGAGAAGAGATGAGAATGGCTTCCTTACCTGAGCACTGTCGGGTGTCAAGGACTGTCTCAGCTCAGGTGAGGACTGCTCCACGGTCAGCAGTGTGGCTCCAGATCTCTTCAGTACGTCTTCTTCAAGGTGGACAATTTTGATTTGGCCCTGCTCTGTGTCTTCCTTCTGAGAGCCGCCAGGGAAAAGCACAGTTATGTTAAATTGATGATTACTTGACTTTGGGGCTGTACATAATCTTGGCAATACAGGATTTTAAATCAATCCCAACTGGATATTTCCCCTAAAATCTCCAGATCTCCTACACCACTTCTGATCACTAAAATTAAACAGTCAGCTGATAACAAAGCACAAAACACAGTTAAGACAGTGACCCAGACTAACCTCAGCCCCATCTGAAGTGGATTTCAGGAGCTCAGACTGAAAGATAGCTTGCTCTGCTGACGGTGCTTTGGCTTGGATTGGAGTCGGAGGCTGCTGGATGAACACAGCAGGGACTTTCTACAAAAACAGTAAAGACAAGGGTTCAGTGATCGACAAGTCTATACTTCTGGACTGACTGACTAATTGATTAGTCGTTTAACAGACCTTCTCCAATTCCAGCAGCAGAGCCTGGAGATTGTCCACTACACTAAAGACAGTGAGAGTCTCGTCAGCTTTCTCTGGAAGACAAAGGCCTGGTTTACACTTCTGGATCTCTGCCACTGTTCTCCTCATGGTCTGGATTTTTTGTTCAACCTCCTGCAAAAAACATAAAAGGTGCATTCAGTATATTTTTGGCATAATGCAAACTTTCAATTTAGAAATTTGAGCCATTAAAGAATGCACTGACAATCACTGGAACAGTTTCACACATGATTTTAGTCTTTTCTCGTGCAGACAATCATGATGTGTTGATGTAAAATACTGAAGAAAGAGATGCTTCCTCTTCCTCATCTCACCTTAAGACCTTCCTCTCTGGGGCTTGGGAAAGTCTCTGGAGACGATAATAAAGTCTTGATCTCAGCCACATCATTCTCCATCCGTCTGACCTCAGTCTCAATGGCCTCCACTTCCTAGAAAACAAGAAATCCCTCAATATATTTGGCCATTTACAAAACAGAGAAGTACAGGAGCAGAGGGGTGAGAGTCAGTGAAGAGAGATGAGCTAAAATAAATACAATAAATAATACCTGTTGAAGAGTTTAAACACAACTAAAAAAAAGAAAAAGAATCAAGGACTCACAGCAGCAGCGTGCTCCAGCTGAGACAGAGGAGCAGTGAAGCTGTCTTGAACATCGGCCACTTGGCGATCAGCGTCAACCAGCTGTTGCTGGAGAGTTGTGACGTCGCAAACCTGCGACATTTCCTGCAGTACCGAGCTGAAGCCCTGCAGAGTGGTCCGGATCTGTGCTGAGTCATTCAACACCATCTGCAAGACAAGAGAGAGGAATATTTGTTCAAAAATGAGTTGACATTCAGTATAAATTCAGTAAAGAGCTGTATAAAGAAAGGGTAGTGTTGAAAGGACAGTGCAGCGTGCAGTTGACCAACCTGCAGAGCATGAACATGGCTGCTTAGACATTTAGCGGTGGTGTAGGTGCAGGGGGCAGCAAGCCATGACTGAGCTTCAGACATCCAGCTCTTAGAGCTGCTGATCATCTCCTGATGCTCCTGAAGCCACGTATGAATCTAAGCAGAAACACAAACAATATTTAGTTTGAAACCTTATTTAAAAAAAACAGACGTAATAAGTGAACACTGTGGCATAGCAACCAACCAGTGTGAGCAAACACTGTGAAACAGAGGGCAGATGGGAAGTGATGTCTTTCTGACCTTGCTGAGGAGGGTGGTCCTCTGCTCGGCCTGTTTGGCCAGTTGGGAGTGAAGCTGCTGGACCTCCACCAATCTCTCTGTGAGGCTCAGTGTCTCCTGGGGCTTCTCCAAATCCTGCATGTCCACCTCCAATGCTGCCAGACAAGAGTGCCACGCATCCAGGTCGTCCCATGCACGCTGACCAGACACAAGCACATGTGAAGGTTTACTGGTGATCTATTTATTCATTCAGACATGAAACTTGGCTTCGGGTGGACATTATGACAAAAATGAAAATTGTATATATATATACATTATTAGTAATTTTATCATTTTTCTGCAAGAGTGGAGATGAATAACACAGAGTCTCCTCCATGTCTCTACCCACCTTCTGAGTGATCTTTGCTTCAATCATGGTAGGACTTCTCTGTTCCAGTCTCTTCTGAACTGAGCTCAGGCCAGCGTGGATCTCAGACAGCTTTGCCCCCAGCCTGTGAACGGGCCCACTCCTCTCCACGGCATGTCCCACCTGATCAGCAATTACAGGAAGAAACAGAAAATGTAGTAATCAATTTGTTGTGATTGTGAGCCTTTCTGCAAATAAATGGATTAATCATTTTTTTTCCTGTTTAAAAAATTATTACTTTTATTCATTTTTAGTTTATTAACTGTCCCATGTTATGAACATTTTTAAGAAAGTCTACTGTAGAGACTTTTGTATATAATCCATTCTTACACTAACTAGACTCTTTAAATCTTCCCTGAAGTTGCTAGTTTTCAATACTATGTGTCAAAACAAAATTGAAGAGCCCAAAAATTTTCAATATTCAAATCAGCTACATTAAAATCAAATTTGTATGTACCTTTACTTCCACTTGTTGCAGTGATTGCTTGACTTCCTGCATTTGGCCTTCGATCTCAACCGGGACCAGTGTGTACATGTCAGAGTACTTCATTTTCAGGCTCTCCATGATGCGCTGCAGCAAAGCCTTCTGGGTATACAGATGGCTGTGGACCTCCTGAAACCACAGAGAGAACAGAGTCATGCTGATAAGTTTTGATTTCTGCACCAATAATATTTGCCTCCTTCTGGAAACACTTGTAAGTAGATTGTTAACAACAGTTAGTCACACATCCCTTTCCTACAAGCAACATCAGCAAAAGGAGGGGTGTAATTTTTGGTGTAATTGTGTAATTTTACAGTCAAATAGTGGAAATCTTGCAGTATTTTTTTGGAACAAAAGGACAGACATTGATCCTCTCTCCATCTGTCTGCGATTAACCTGCTCGTAAACCATCAGTGCTTTGTTAAACAGTCAGCTCTCTCTCCCATGTGCTGCTTTCATCAAACAGAGCCTACCTCTTCAAAGTCCTTCAATTCCACAATAGTTAGAGAAAACTCTTTTCACCCTCAACAAGATTCTACCTTACAGTAACAACCGACATTAAACAAAAAATAAAATCTGGTAAAATGTGAGAAATAACACAGAGGAGAGACTACCTTGGTCTGAATGCGTCCGATGCTCTGCTGAAGAGGGAGGTGCATCATGTTATCACGATGGGAAACTGAGCATGTTTTGTGTGTGTGTGTGTATGAGAGAGTGAGCGATACAAAGGAAGAGAGGGTATAAGGGAGATGGTTTCTTTGCATGAGAGAGAGAGAGACACGGTAAGTGCAAAAGAGTGTGTGTGTGTGTGTGTGTGTGTGTTCAAGTATGTCTATCTTTGCAAGGACCGTGTGTGTTTTTAGAGTGAGGACATTTCTAGTAAAGTGAGGGTGTTTTAGAAAGCAACATTGTTTAGCAATTTTTGAGAACATTTTCTCAGGTCCTGACTCTTTCAAAGAACTGTTTGGTTCGAGGGTTGGAACTGGGTTTAGGTTTTGGGGCTAGGGAATGTGTTGTGTGATGAATGTCCTCACAAGTATAGAAGTACAAATGTGTGTGTGTATCTATGAAGCGACTTTGCTACAAAGGCCACCTGGAAGATCCACTTACAACAGTGAACAAAAGGGTGTCTGGTACAAGAGGGGGAGTTGCGGTGATGGGAATGATGGGGGGAGATGTGGGGGTGTTCAGGTCTTTCATCAACACAGACCCTCTCCTAGGGGAAGGGAAGTGTGTGTGTGTGTGTGTGTGTGTGTGTGTGTGTGTGTGTGTGTGTGTGTGTGTGTGTGTGAGAGGAGTGAAAGCTGAAGTGGATGGGGAGATGTTGGCCTCTGCTCAGGTTTTGGGACAAAGGGCAGAGTGATTCTCCGAGTAGGTGGGTGGATAGAAGTGAACACCAGACACCAAACAGCCTCCGGGCCTGAGGCCAAGTCAACGGTTAAACGTTTCATATTTACCAGACACTTGTTAACGGTTTATATCCTATCAAAACCTTTAAAATCATAAGATCTGCAGACCTGAGAAGCTGTGAATTAATAAATTAATAAAAAAGTAGATATTTTCTATCCTTTTTCACCTGTGTTTTTATTTTAATGCATATGAAATGTAATGTAAAAACCTGTCACTTACTTCTAGTATTTGTGATGTTTGTGGTGCATCATTTGCAGTGTGTAGTGTTGATATGTTTCTGGACATGAGATTTCTAGCTGAGTGTTAAGACAAGTGTGTTTCAAGTGCTGTTTATAAAAATAGCCATGATGTTACAGTGAGTACAAACGCATCATTGTGTTTTCAGTTCAGCTGATGAAACTGTCCTGTCTCATTAGAGACCCATTATTTACAATCCACTGGTCAGGAGGGAGAGAGGAGCTCACACTCTAATGTGCTGTTTAAGGTTCAAAGTGGGATCTGTCCAGATCAGTGCAGAGGAGTCGCTCGCTTTCATGAGAAGTACTTAAATATAACTATTGTTTCCATTTCTTTGTAATAATAGGACATGGATGGATGGTTGGTTACATCACACTAATTTTATTTTCTATTTAACGATGCAATGAGCTTAAAATTAGGTTCCTTCATTTGTTATCTATGGTTTATGTGGAATGATGGCAACTCAGACAGGCTCAGACAATGCTTTACTTGTAGAGCAGGTGGCAGTAATCACTGTCAAAATAAAATCTGACAAATCAACAAGCTACTTGTGAGGACTTGTGTCGTTGGATTTGTAGAACCTCATACAGCATTGGCAAAACAAAGTTAAATGTGCTGTTGTCTCTCAGAGAACATCAACAATGAGGGATGTTTAATGGTGAGAACGTGCTCCTTGATGTAATGCTGGCTGTTTGGAACGCAGAAATGTGCCTACACATCAGGGCAGAGTTGAGTTTTCACCTTTTTGCAACCAAAACACCCACAAAATGAGAGCAAAAGCATGTTCAAAAACTTTCGCCTTTCCAACCACTGTTGAAAAGAAGACAGCAGGTGTGATACAACCTTGATAAACACAATTTCATGCAAAAGAGTATCTACTATCCACCTGAAGCTCCTGTGTGCTGTTGCTCTGCTCCATCTCTGACAGAAGACCATCTGCAGCCTCCAGCCAAACCCGGATGCCCTGCAGTTCGTCCCGAACCTTTTCTCTCTCCTCCAGCTCCATCCTGGATGCCTCTAAACCCTCCCTGCTGCTCTGCTTCACACTGTGGAAACACATAGACAAGTACATCCAGAGAGAGTAGGTAAAAACTGTACAGACTCTTACCTTAAATGCATGAAAGTAAGTTTGCATTGAGAACAACATCCACCATTAAACTGAAAGCACAGAGGCACAGTAGTTCAAGCACTGTCAGTGCAAATGTATTTTAATAGTGTACCACAGAGGCACTGCTGTCTAACCTGACCCACTTTTCCCTGCATTTGTTTATCTTAACAGGGCTTATGGGAAATTGAGTTTTTCCTGTAAACAGTCATATACTTTTCCAAGAGCAGAAATCATTATGAACGGGGTTCAATATATCCGTCAAGGAGGTTATCTTTTCACCTGTATCTGTTTGTTTGTTTGCATGAGATTTGGAGGCAAGCTGGAAATTTACACTTGCAAATTATGTTCTATATAAATACTAGGTGACCAATCAAAGAATTTCAAACTGGATTTTCATAGATCATCACCTTACCACTTCAGCAGCACTGATGTGAGTAAAGTTCTGAACTGCACACCAAACAACATCTCACCTGCCATATCGCGCTTGCATCGCCTGCAGCTGCTGACAGAGTGGGGTGGGAGGAGCTTGCTCTAGGTGGGCGGGGACACCCAGCAACCTAGCAGCGCGCAGTTCCAGTGCAGACAGGGATCGATGCTCACAGTCCAGTCTGTCCTGGTACTGTTCCCAGGACTGCAGCAGGTCATGAAGCTCCTCAGTGGAGGCCTTCACCCCTGAGCCTTCAGGAAGCTCTGCCTCCACCTGCTCCAGGACAGTAGAGGCCTTTTCCACCTAAGGAGGGAATTGGAAAATGTATACTTGGACTTGTAAATTTAGGATGAACTGTTGACTATACAGAAAGAAAATACATAGATAATTTAATGTACTTGTTAAATCTGTTATTAAAGCACATGGTTCTCACATAATACTCTTGCATTACTCTTACAAAACCAGCCACTGACATTTTTTTCAAATGGAAATTTTTATACCTTGAAGTCAGAGTGCATGTAAAGCTGACTCTACAAATCTATGTCTGTATCTACATCAACTTACACTGTTGGTGATATCACTCCATTCTGTGATCCTCTGTTTACTACGAGTCGCCAGCTCCTGTGTGCAGCGCCGTAGTCTTGATACCCTTTTCCAGACAGCAGCCACAGCGGCCTCCCTGCCTCCACGACAGCTCTGCTCTGGGCACCACTCCTTCAGCTCCTCCAGACGCCTCAGCAGGGACTCCACCTCCTCAGACAAAGCCTGCACGAGAAAGGGTCAGGTCAGTTGTTTCTTTTTTTTTTTTGTTGTTTTCATTTTTTGACATAACTTGTTTACAAAAGTATTAGAGGGGAAAAATACAAGGCCCCAAAGAACTCAACCTTGCAGAGAAGCAATCTGTTACGTACTCTGAGCTTTGCCTCTTGGTCAGTGCAGTCAGCGAGACAGATGACTTTTTCAGAGATTAACTGCAATAGGCTGCTCTCTACACTCTTCATACTCTGGGTGATTTCATCATGGCACTTGATGTAATTTCTGTGATGTTCTGCACACCTGAAAGACAGAAATTCATTAAAGAAGAAGTGACTGCTTGTAGTCATATGCATAGAATGGCTGTGTATTCTAAGGTATATGGTAGATCCTGCAGTCTCTACCGGATGATGTGTTTTATCATCAAGTCACTGTTATCTCTCCACAAAACATAAACTGTACACTACTTCTTTACTCTTAAAAATTGTATATAAAAGAATTTTCTATCCTTGTCGTTGATGAATGTGCTGTGCAATTTTAGTTTTCCCTTTCACACATGCAATTACACACTGGCATCCATAAGACTTCGATTAGGAGTTGAGGAATCAGAGTTTTATCTTAGAGCCTCGTACCTGCTGAGACACTCCAGTTGGACATGGCCCTTTGCCTGAAGAGTGGACATCCTCACCAGGAGCTGGCTCAGAATATCTTCCAGGAGCTGCTGCACCTTCGGAGGGGACAGGTAAGGATGCAGATCAAACTGGCTCTGGAGCTGCTCCACGTGGGTCTGGAATTGCTGCTGCAGGGCAACCAAAGCCTTCTGGGTCTCCTCCAGTCTTTCAGAGCAGAGACCAACAGGGCCCTGTGGCGGCAGCAGAGAGACCTCGATGTCCCCCAGGAAATGTACTGCTCGTTTAACAGCAAAGGTGTAGCTTCTCAAAGCCTCCCTGGCCTGCGAGATGCTTTCCTAAAATATAATGAATACAAATTTTAACTACAAATTGTAATCATACTTGGGCTGTATTTTTCTAGTCAGTTCATTCAGTTTATTGATGTTTTTGACAATGTTATCCATTTCCAGTATAATTTGTCATTGCTTTGTTTAACAGTATAATGGAACTATGCTGAGTGCAGTACGATTCAAAGCTGAACCAAGAAGTAGCTCTGCAAAATGTGAAAGACAAAAGTTTCAGACATCATCTTCCAAATGAGTGGTTTAAATAATATGGTAAAACCAGGGGTTGTTTATGTGTGTGATTATATTCAGATTGTGCCTGACCTAACCAGTTCCATAAGTTCTGACCCTGGCCTTTCATAGTTAAGATGGCAAGCACAAGTTTATCACTGTTTATGACCATTGATGGTCAAGACTGCAAAAATAAGACCAGGCTTTTCTTTGCCCAGGAAACTTTTAAAATCTTTATTTCAGCAGTAATATCTTAGTTTTGCCAAGGCTTGAATGTCATCTGCGTTGGATTCTTTCTTGGTGTCAAATGTTTTGAACCTGATCATGAAACAGATTTTAGTGGACCTGGTTTTGGAAATGCCCGGGACTTGACTAAAGAAAATAGTTTATGCCCAGGACAATACTTAAGTATGAAAATAATGTGATGAATTTGTTTTAGCCTGAGGACACTTGTCAGACACAGAATAATATTGTATTAATTAACTTTCAAATGCTTCTCTGGGATTTTCTAAACATTAAAACACTATTGTCTAATATGTAAAAAGCATATGAAAAATGAAGGAGAACAATGCAACTTGCCATTTTTGAGTCACATTCACTGATGACTGCATCCTTCAAGACCATCAGATCTTGGGATCCACTTCCTTTTTTCTTGCCCTTTTTTTGCTCTAGAACCTCCAGTGCTCTCATTCTTGACTCTACAGTCTTTTTCAAAGACATGATTCTCTGGTATTCCTTGTTGATCACTGTTTCATTCGGCTCCACCACGGTGAGTGTCTGGAGCTCCTGCTGGGTCTGCGAGAGGAAGGCCCGAGTGGCTTTCTTCTCCGATTCAAGGTCCAGTCCCTTCAACAGGTTCCACTCGATGATGCTGAGGTTGTTGTAGAGCGTAATCTCCAAGGTGTCGAGGCTCTCCTCATTTTGTTTAAGCCTCTGTCGTTCAACAGTCAGCTGGGAGGGGTAGAGGTCGGCGGAGATTATCTGAAGTTTGGTGTGAGCCTCTTTACACAAACACTTCATCAGGGGAAACTGGATGAGTAAGGTCTGACAGACTTTGTACTTCTCCTCCAGCTCCTTGCTGTCTTCTTTACTCTGCCGGACCTGCTCCTGAACATCCTCCCTGAGGTCCTCCACACACTGCCTCATGTTCAGGTACCTTTCATGATCAGTGGCTTTCATTTCCAGGCTAACAATTTTGCTGTAAAGTTCAGAAATGACTGAGTGCAGCTCCCTTGTTTTTTCCCAGGGAATCCAGGGTTGCAGGAGGTCAACCTGGGACTTGTGCCCCAAAATCACGTGTTTGAAAGGCTCCAGAGCTTGCAGGGACTCTCTTGTGATGGGAAACCTGTGTTTGTTGAGATCCACTAACATCAGCCTCAGGCTTTTTTCAATGGTGACAAGGTTTTTCTTGTTTGACTCTACAGACTTAATGAGTTCATCCAGCTCCTTTTTGTTGGCCTTCTCACAGCTACTGATAGCTCTGATGTCCTCCTGGAGGTTAGTAAGCTTTTCAAAAAGCTGACAGTTCTCTGTGATGCTGAGTTCAGAGGAAATGTCTTTACTCTTCATTAAAAGAGCCTCACAGACAGCGGCCTGCTTTTCAGCCTCAGACAGTGTCTCCTGCATCTGACGAACTCTGCGATCAAGTTCAGTGGGGCTTCTGTACTCACTGTCTGCACTCCTGGAAGCCTCTCGGTGTAGATGAGCCACAACCCAGGAATCTAAATCTGCAATCTGCTCTGACAGCTTTTCTCTGGTCTGCAGCCCTGACTCTATGTCTCTCACAGCCTTGGCTAGCTTATCAGTGGTGGACTTAGAGATTTGTTCGAGGGATTCCAAAGAAGCGCGAACCATGGGCACTTCCTCAGCCTGGTCCAGCTGTGGAAGCAGCTCCGTCAGCTCCTCCACCAGTGACTCCAGTTGGCCCTGTTTGACCATCACCTCAGACTGCAGCTTCTTCAGATCTCTGAGCTGCCGGTGAACCTCTTCAGGAAGGAGAGACACCCTTTTCCTCCTGCCCTCGATGTCACTCTCTGTCTGTTTAGCCCAGGCAAGGCCATCCCTCATCACCACAATAATTTTCTCCATGATGGGGTTGCTGCTGTTCTGGGTTTGGGTGGACACTAGTTCCTCTGTGTGGCTAAGCTTGTCTTTGACTGTCTGGAGCCCTTGTTGGATTTCTTTTGTTTCCTTCTCCCACCGTGGGCTGAGCAGTAGTGTCTCTGAAAGCTGCTGCAAATGGATGCATTTCTGCTTGGCAGCTTTAACCTCAGCATTTGCTTCCATCAGCTGCTGTGCTTTCTTGCAATTCCACTGAGTAACTGCAGGAGACTTGACTTTAAGGTCTTTGTCAATTTTTTCCAAGTGTTCCTGTAGATCTAATATCTCTGACCGAAGGCTGCTGATCTCGAGAGAATGGACGTTTGTGTGATGGAGGGTCCTCTCCACAGCTCTCTCCAGGCCTCTCCACTTCTCTTGTAGGTTCCTCTGCTTATTCTGTGCGGTTGCACGCTCAGACTGGCTGAGATGGGGGCACAACTTGGTATAGGTCACAAGCAACTCTCCGAGTACTGTTCTGCTCTCCTCCATACTTCTCTGTAAGGAGGATAGTTGCTCTGCCTCCTTGGAGCTGCTCTGATCTGGGCACCTGAAAGAAAAACAGAAAAGGCTACACATCATATGCTTGGCATTTGGGTTGTTGCAAAAGATTACACAAGACATACTGTAGGTATGAGAGAGTATATTTCAATGCCACACAATCCATGTCTCTTGATACATCTTTGAGAATTATGGTCCAGTCTCAAACTGTTCAAACTCACATTTTCACAGCGTCCAGTTGTGCTGTCTGTCTCTCCATTGTGGTCTTGGCTCTTTGAGTGTGTCTGCAGTAATCAGTCACAAGCTGCAGCTGGGCCTCTTTACTCTGGATCACAGCAGCTGCATCCTTAACAGCGGTGCTCCACTGATCCTCTGCATGCTCCAGCGTGTCCCGGCTCTCACCATCAGCTCCTCTGAGCTGGGAGAGGGATGACAACTGCGCCTGGGCAGTGTCTCTGCACTGCTGTACTCAACAAGTCACAGTAAACACACAGAACATTATTCAAAACCTGAATTTTTTAATGCAAATCTTATGTTTATCTAGACTATCTGAAAATTAATACTACACATAAGTAAACTGCTATGAGTGGTTTCAAACAGTTACAACCATACAAGGGTAAGCTTCACATTGCTTTGGCAAATGTGTGCTTGTTTTACTATCCATGTCTTGACTGGTACAGATATCAATTAAAGATGCCCAATTCTGGAGGTACTTTGGCATCATTAAATGTTTTACCAACCTACTGTCCAACTCCACAACACCTATAAATCCAGCTGCTGCTATAAATCATTGATATTTCTCTGGTGAGTCATGTTGTCTTTCATCTCACCTGAGCCTCCTCCACCTGCTGGGCCATGGCTGTCAGGCTGAGCTCAGCCGGGCGATTCTTGAAGCTCAACACTTTAGATACCAGTCTGCTTAGAGAAGCATCCAGATCACTGTTGGATGTAATCAGAGCCTCTGGAGCATCCTCAAGTGATTTACCCTTGAGACAAAGAGACACATCAGAGCTTGGAATCTGAAAATTCAGTCTGAAAACCAAAGAATGTTTAGACCTGAAACTGAGAAGTTTTATTCAAAGTAATGTGTGCCTCTAAAGATAAGAAGTACTCTAAAAAGATTGAGTTTCTGAATTAAGAAATTGCACCAGTCTTTGAGGACTTCACTGTGTATTTATCATTATACAATGGAGAGCAACAGGTAGGATGTAAAAGAAAGAAAAGAACATGACAACCTGAGCTATATTAATACCAGCGATTCTGTGATACAAATCACAGCTTTATTCTCTTTTGATTTAAAGACTCTGTGTAGGATTTCACAGTTTCTAACTTTGGCAACTCCTGGTGGTAGCATCAAAAAGGCACTATTTCAGACAGTAATCTTAATACCTCAATGAGTTGACTGCTGGGTCCCGTCCCTGGATGCAGCTGTATTTCTGTGAGGATGTTCCTCATTGCGAAGCCTTCTGGTGCCCCCAGAACGAGTTTCTCAGTCTTCAAAACACTTTCTTCTGCTTTGTTTTCCTGAGTCGGTAATCCTTCCACCTGGGTAACTTTATCCAGGATAATGTCAGTAGACGATTTCTGAACCGCCTGCAGTGATGCAGGTGATATCTTGTCAGCACTGGGCACCTGCTCCTATTGTGGACACAAAACACCAGTATTAATGCAAGAAAAATTATGACATACAATTGTATACTGTTTCGGTTGAGCTAAGAAAAGAACTCTCTCTCTTTGTGACCACAAGTCTATCCCATTTGAATCATAACTTTTGTCTGAAAGTGCACCGAGTGTACTGCCTATGAGCTGCAGGATAATTATATCATGTATGAGGTAGCTCATATTCCTACCCTGAAGCACTGAAACCTTTGATAGCACAGGTAATAAATGTCTCAGGATTATGTTCTTGGCTTTGCTTGTAATGCTGATAAAACATAGCCATGTAGCCATGTTCAGTAAATATTAATCATATCATATTAAGTAAATATCTTGTGAAAACTGTAGGCTTTTTCAGAGGCTCTATAGGTGAATTGACCAATCATCAATGGACATATAAAGAATGTTAGAGATCAAGTGCAAACATGTATATACAGGAGACAGTTTCTATGTGACCTCCCTGGAGCAAGAAACCTATATTTATCCTCTTTTCTCAGGATATTGTTTTATCTCTCTGTCTCTGTTTACTCCACTTGTGTTTGAAGAATATGTAATATTAGCTTATGTAGGTATTTTGTGCTGTTGCTGACACTGCAAACTGACATGATTCTTGAAGGGAAAAAAAGTTGAAGACGAGAATAGATTGTAATTTTCCTTAAAACAATACCAAATACATTAGTTTAGTTGTTTGTTGGTATAGTTTCAAATATTTTTAACTGCTAGAAAGCAGATTACTGCCCCTCATGTCTTACCTGTGGCAAACAGACGTCCTGAAGCCTCACTTCATCAGTGGTGGTTGCTGAGGCCACATTTTGTAGCTCTACTCTAACCATTGTTTCCCTTTCTTGTTCCTGAATTGGCCTCTTCTTCTCCTCCTCCTGTTCTTCTTTCTTTTCTGTTGCATCTGTTGTGTGTTTGTCCATTTGGGCTTCATGGGACACACTGAGTCCAGGCAGGGATTCAGTACGGCTCTCTTTCACTTCTACCCTGGTCATCTTTACTGCAGATTTGTCAGGCTGAACGTCTGTGGTAGTCATATCCTTGCTTTCTTTAACTGTCTCAAACTCGATACTTGAATCCATCCTTGGTTCCTCTTCTGTGACAGTTTCATATTCATGTACACTCATGTGGATTTCTCTTTTTGTACCAGATTTTGCATCCTGGCTCTTGGGTATATCATCTATTTCATGTGTCGACACTTGTGCATGTTCTTCTTGGACACCAGGGTCCGTGACTTCTTTGAGACTTTCCTGTGCGGTTGTAAAGAGTTCTACCTGAGTATCAGTTTGTTTTGGTTTAACCGTGTCTTGTTCAGAAAAGCTTATTTCTACTAATTCTGTCTTTTCATTAAGGACCTTGGGTGAATCATCCATGACATGTTTCTCAACCTTCACTTCTATCATGGTTGTTTCAACAGCAGTCTTTTCTGACTGAACACCAGTGGAAGTCGGGTCTTTGTTTTCTGGCACTTTTTCGCACAGGATACTTGTTTGATCTATATCAGTCCTTGGCGCCTTTGTGATCTTAACAGATGTGATTTCATGCTCCTTGATAGTGGCCTGTGTATCTGGTTGTAAAACACATGCTGAAGCCCCTTTGTGGAGTTTCTCCACCCTAACAGACTTTTCATCCAGACTCTGGGGTGCATCATGCACGTCTTTTGTAGACATAGACACTTCAGCATGCTCTTCCTGAACTTCACCATCCTTGACCTCTTTGGGTCTTTCCTGTTTGGTTTTCAAGAGGTCTAGCTTAATCACAGTTTCGCTTGGTTTTACAGTGTCTTGCTCATATAAGCAAATTTCTGCAAATGTTGTCTCTGCTTCACTTAGCTCCATTGCTGCAAAAGCAACAGAGGTGGGTTGAGTGGAGTCACTAGGAGTCACATTCTCTTGCCTTTCACTGGTGATTTGTTGAACTTCCGCTCTTGTCTTCACTGCAGCCTTCTGAGGGTGAACATCAGCTGTAGTAATATTTTTGTTTTGTGACTCTCTTTCACACTGGGCTTCAGCTATATCTATCCTCTGCTCTTTTGCCTTCATGACAAATGTGTTTTCATGCTCCACAAGACTGGTCGGTATATCAAGTTGTAAAACACGCACCTCACGCTCAATGTGAATTTTCTCAATTCTAATAGATTTTTCATCCAGGTTCTCGGGTATATCGTGCATACCATGTGTTGACACTTCAGGATGTTCTTCCTGAACCCCATGTTCCTTAACCTCTGTAGGTTTGTCCTGTGTGGGTTTTAAGAGCTCTATCTTACTTTCAGTTTGGCTTGGTTTTACTGTCGCTTGCTCATATAAGCTTATTTCTATAAATTCTGTCTCTGTCTCACATGGTTGCATTGATTCAGAAACAGCAAAATGGGATTGAGGTGAGTCCCTTTGAGCCACACTGTCTTGACATTCAGTACTGCTTTCTTGCACCTTTAACACAGTCACCTCAACTGCAGCTCTCTCTGGCTTAATATCAGTAGTCTTATCTTTGTTTTCTGGCACTCTTTCGCTTTGCATACTTGTTTGAACAATATGTATTCTTGGCTCTTTTGCTCTTGTGACAGTTGTGTTTTCATGCTCCTCTGTAGTGGTCTTTATGTCTAGTTGCAGAATGTGCACTTCAGGCCCCATGTGAATTTTCTCCATTGTAACAGACTTCTCATCCAAGCTCTTGGGTGCTTTGTCCATGCCATGTGTCAACAGTGTAGGAGACTGTTCTTGGACATGTTCCTTGACCACTTTGGGTTGTTCATGCGTGGTCCTTAAGAGCTCTATCCGAGTCTCGGTTTGGCTTGGTATAACCATATCTTTCTCAGACAAGCTTATTTTTATAAATTCTGTCCCTGTCTCATGTGATGACAATGCTTCAGAGGCAGGAGAGGTGGGTTGAGCAGAGTCCATTTGAGCCATATTGTCTGGACATTCGGCAGAGATTTCTGGTGCTTTTGTCATGGTCATCTTAACTGCAGCCTTTTCTGGTTTAACATCAGCAGTAGTTACATCTTTACTTCCTGGCACCCTTTCACGCTGGATACTTGTTTCAACAATATCCACCTTTTGCTCCTTTGCTACTGTGATAGATATGCTTTTATTTTCCTCTGGACTGGTTGGTATATCTAGTTGGAGAATGCGCACTTCAGGCTCCATTTGGATTTTTACAGACTTTTCACCCAGGCTTTCTGGGAAATCTTGGATGGCATGTGTAGACACTTCAGTTTGCTCTCCCTCCCGTGTGGTTTTCAACAGCTCCAACTGGAACACAGTTTGGCTCAGTTTCTCTGTGTCATGCTCAGATAAACTTGTTTCTGCAAATGATATTTTTGCTTTATGTGGCTGCACAGCTGCATCATCAGCAGAGGTAGGTTGATTGGAATCACTTTTAGCCACACTGTCAGTACTGCTTTCTCCCACTTCTACCCCGGTAATCTCAACTGCAACCTTCTCTGGCTGAACATCAAACATAGCCATATCCTTGCTCTCTGGTACTGTCTCACTCATGATACCTGATTGGTTTATATCCATCTCATGCTCTTTTTCTTTTAAGACAGTTATGGTTTCATATTTGTGTGTACCAGTCTTTGCAGTCATTTGTAAAACATTCACTTCTCCCACATTGGGGATTTCATCAATTTTAGCATATTCTTTTTGGACACAGATTTCCTTGTCCTCTCTGGGTCTTTCCTGTGTGGTTTCCATGATCTTCAGCTGACTCATAGATTCGCTTAGTTCCATTATTTCCCGCTCAGATGAGCTTATTTCTGCCGGTTCTGCCTCTGCCTCATGAGGCTGTGCCACTGCAAAAACAGCAGAAGTAGGTTTCGTGGAGTCCCTTTCAGCCACAGTCTCTGCCTCTGGCTGGACTGGCTTTATTTCATGTGTCTGGGTAACTTCTATGTCAGGCATATCAAGGACCAGATATCTCCTCTGAATATCTGCTGTGTTTTTCCATAACTTGTCAATGTAATCTGCTATGAGTGGTGTGTCTGTAGGCTCAGAAGAGAGATGTGGTTGTGTTTGAGGCTGTCCTGTGACCATATCTAAAGTTGTGGCAGGCTTCACACTGTCAAGTTCTTTCTCAGTTTCTTTAGGCTCTACATCAGTAAGTCTTTCAAGGGCGGAGTCTGTCTCTGGAGCTGTGGATACTTCAACATTGTTTGACTTTCTTCGGGGTGGTATAAGCTTAGGTTCTTCCGCAGCAGCAACCTCAATTTGCTCTGTGGAAGGCAATGGTGACCTTTGATGGTCATGTTCCTTTTTGGTCTGAATCTGTTCCTTGTTAGCAGGTTCTTGGGAAACTGCTGGAGAGGGTTTTCCTTTTTCAACAACAGTAATTTCAGTTGGGGTTGTGACCACTTCTGGAGTTGAAGATGGCTTCTGACTGCCAGGCTCTTCCTTGGTCTTTGTCAGGTCCCTGGCAGCAAGTTCTGGGGATAGTTTAAGACCCTTTGACTTTCTCTTGGTTAGAGAAAGCTTTCCCTTTTCTACAACAATAATTTCAGTTGGGGCTGTGACCACCTCTGGAGCTATAGATGGCTTCTGACTGTCAGGCTCTTCCTTGGGTTTTAACAGGTCTGTGGTAGCAAGTTCTGGGGTATGTTTAGGACCCTTTGACTTTCGTTTGGGTGGAGAAAGCTTTCCCTTTTCCACAACAGTAATTTCCAATGGTGTTGTGACCACCTCTGGAGCTGAAGATAGCTTCTGACTGTCAGGCTCTTCCTTGGTCTTTGTTAGGTCTGTGGTAGCAAGTTCTGGGGAAGGTTTAAGACCCTTTGTCTTTCTCTTGGTTGGAGAAAGCTTTCCTTTTTCCACAACAGTAATTTCAGCTGGTGCTGTGACCACCTCTGGAATTGATGATGGCTGCTGACTGCCGGGCTCTTCCAAGGTCATTGTCAGGTCTGTGGTAGCAAGTTCTGGGGAAAGTTTCACACCCTTTGATTTTTGTTTGGTTGGAGAAAGCTTTTCCTTTTCCACAACAGTAATTTCAGCTGGTGCTGTGACCACCTCTGGAGTTGATGATGGCTGCTGACTGCCGGGCCCTTCCATGGTCTTTAACAGGTCTGTGGTAGCAAGTTCTGGGGAAGGTTTAAGACCCTTTGACCTTCTCTTTGTTGGAGAAAGCTTCCCCTTTTCCACAACAGTAATTTCAGCTGTTGCTGGGACCACCTCTGGAGCTGAGGATAGCTTCTGACTGTCAGGCTCTTCCTTGGGTTTTAACAGGTCTGTGGTAGCAAGTTCTGAGGAAAGTTTCACACCCTTTGATTTTTGTTTGGTTGGAGAAAGCTTCCCTTTTTCCACAACAGTAATTTCCAATGGTGTTGTGACCACCTCTGGAGCTATAGATGGCTTCTGACTGTCAGGCTCTTCCTTGGGTTTTAACAGGTCTGTGGTAGCAAGTTCTGAGGAAAGTTTCACACCCTTTGATTTTTGTTTGGTTGGAGAAAGCTTCCCTTTTTCCACAACAGTAATTTCCAATGGTGTTGTGACCACCTCTGGAGCTATAGATGGCTTCTGACTGTCAGGCTCTTCCTTGGGTTTTAACAGGTCTGTGGTAGCAAGTTCTGAGGAAAGTTTCACACCCTTTGATTTTTGTTTGGTTGGAGAAAGCTTCCCTTTTTCCACAACAGTAATTTCAGCTGTTGCTGTGACCACCTCTGGAGTTGAAGATGGTTGCTGACTGCCAGGCTCTTCCATGGTCTTTAACAGGTCTGTGGTAGCAAGTTCTGGGGAAGGTTTAAGACCCTTTGTCTTTCTCTTGGTTGGAGAAAGCTTCCCTTTTTCCACAACAGTAATTTCAGCTGTTGCTGTGACCACCTCTGGAGTTGATGATGACTGCTGACTGTGAGGCTCTTCCATGGTCTTTGTCAGGTCTGTGGTAGCAAGTTCTGGGGAAAGTTTCACACCCTTTGATTTTTGTTTGGTTGGTGACAGCTTTTCTGTTTTAACAACAGTAATTTCATGTAGTCCTGTGACCATCTCCTGAGTTGAAGATGCCTTCTGACCGTCAGGACCTTCCTTTGACTTCCCTCTGTTTGGTATAACTTTAGTTTCGTCCACAATAGCAGCTTCAGTTACTTGACTGTCAGGCTTTTCCATGGCCTGTGTTTCCTCCTTGTGTGAAAGCTCTGGAGAAACCTTTGGACTCTTTGACTTTCTTTTGGTTGGTGTAAGCTTACCTTCTTCCACAATCATAGTTTCAGCTGATCCCATGATTACCTGTGCAGTTGAAAAAGCCTTCCCACTTTCAAGTTCTCTCCTAGCTTCCCTACACTCAGTAGTCCCACCAATAGCAGACACCGGCTCTGGAGCAGTGCTAACATCAAAACCTTCTGACTTCCTTCTGGTCGCTATGAGCTTTGTTTCTGCCTCAATTTGATCTAAAGACTTCTGTCTGTCAGGCTCTTTTATGATCTCTGCAACATCCTTGGTGGCAGATTCTGGGGAAACTTTCAGGGCCTTTGACTTTCTTTTTGTTGGTGAAAGCTTTCCTTTTTCCACAACAGTACTCTTAATTGGTTCTGTGGCCACAAATGGAGTTGAAGACTTTTGACCATCAAGTTCTTTCTTATTTTGTTCAACCTCTCCATCAGGTGATCTAACATCTGTAACAACTGTCTCAGAAGTTGTGGCAACGTCACCAGTCTTTGACTTTCTTCTGGGTGATGCAAGCGTTTCTTCGATAACAACATTTTTATTTTGGTCACTGGAACTCAACGAAGATCTTTGACCTTCAGGTCCTTCCATTATCTGAGGAAATTCAGTGTCAGCAAGTTTAAGAAGAAGTTCTGTATTCTTTGACTTTCTCCTCGGTGGCAGAAACTTACTTTTTTCCACATCAGCAGTTTCAGCATCTGAAAGTTGTGAAAGAGGGATTGTGGGACACTCCTCAAGTTCTTGTCTTGTTTCCTTAGGATCAACACCAGTATTTCTATCGAGGGGAAACACTCGCTCTGTAATTGTGGAAACCTCAAGACTCTTTGATTTCCTCTTGGATGGTATGAGTCTTATTTCTTCCATACTGATACTTTCAGTTTGCTCACTCAAATTCAAACAAGATGGTTGACTTTCTACCTTCATCTTTGCTACCTGCTGGTCGGTGTGTTTTTGAGGAAGGTTTGGACTCTTTGACTTTCGCTTGGGTGGTGAAACCTCACTTTGTTCCGAAACAGCAATTACAGGTTGCCCTGGAACTAAGTCTGTGGTTGAAGACATCTCAGGTTCTTTAACCACACATGTAGATCTTTCAGCTGCTGACATGGGCTCTGGAGCAGTTGAAACATCTAGACTCTTTGACTTTTTTCTGGTTGGTATAACCTTACTTTCTTTCAAAATAGCAGTTTCAGATGGCTCTGTGACCACCCATGCAGTTGAAGAAGTCTTATCATCCTCAAGCTCCGCATAGTATTCAGTAGTTATACCCTGGGTAGTGACGGTTTCTGAAGTTGTGGAAACTTTTGAACCCTTTAACTCCTGCCTTTTTTGTACAGGCTTAGGTTGGTCAGCATCTGTTTCTGTGACAGGCTCTAAAGTTTGGAGAGACATCAGACTCTCAGAGTCCTCCTTGATCTCTGTAGGTTTTGCATCACTAATCTCTAAGGACACTTCTGGACTCCTTGCCTCTTTAACAGTATGTTCAAGTCCAGGCCTGGTCGTGGTTTGAGCTTGCTCTGTGAGTCTATCAGTGGTTGAAGCTTTGGACTTTCTTCTGGTTGGTACAGGTTTAGTTTCCTCACTTATGACAGTTGCAGACTTTTCAATGACCTTTTGGATCTGTGTAGGTTCCACAACAGCAGGTTTAATTTGCTCAGCTTCAACATGCTCACCTGTGACATCTAGCTTTACACTTTTAACTTGTGCCTCTTCAGAGGTGTTGAAACTTTGTTTTGTTATAAATTCTGAAGTATGTGTTGGACTCTGAGATTTCTTTTTTGTTGTTTCAATTGTGGTTTGCTTCTCACCAGTACTTTTTGCATCTTCCAAGACTGCTGACACTAACGCTTCAGCTTCAGTTTTTATGATTGAATCAGCTGAAACTGACAATTCATCTTCAACAGATGTAGATTTTTCTGTTAAGGGAGTGGTTATTTGTAGTTTCACTCGATGTTTTTTCTCTGATGCGTGCTTATTTTTTCGTGGTGGTGCCACTACAGAGGTCGTTGTCTCCTCTAGATTAACGGACAGGACATCAGAGGATTGACTGTCAATGTCATGCGGTTTTTTGTTCCTCTTTTCATCAAGTTCCTTGAATGAAAGGATAAATATGCATTAATTACTACAAAGTTAGCTGTTTCTCAAATATAACACAAAATATTTAACAAATGATATAACACTATATATATATATATGTATATTGTTTAAATGAAACTTCTATGATCCTGTGAAATTCGATTCAAAATATATTTAATTAAATACCTTTAAGCTCTGGCTTAGAAAACCTTTATGTGTGTCTGCTTCTCTGAGTGACTGTGACCCCTCTTTCTCCAGTTTCTCAAACAAAACTGGCGTCAGGCAGTCTGTTAGAAACTGCTGGTGAGAAAGCGCCTCCCGCAGGCTCATCTGCAGCTTTTCACCTTCCTCTAATGTCACCTAAAACCGGGAGAAAAAAGTATTTAAGTGTCTGCAGTGATGACAAATCTATGTGTGAAATATCATCAGAAAATGGATCCCACATTGCCAGTCAAATGTAAATAAGCTACTGCTAAGTGTTCCGTAGAGTTGAAATGTTACATTTCACAAATCCCTAAACTCACTAAGCTTTCTTAAATAGACTCTTATTATAATTCCAACATCTACAAGCAAGATGCCTCTGAACAAAACACTAACAACAAGCTAACTGCAGAAAATTACATTTACTATGCAGCTCTCACATATATTTAACTGCACAAATGTGAAGAAGGGTGTTACTGAAACAAAGTATTTGTCAGCAAAGAAGTAAAAACATTCAAAGAAAGAAACCTGTACAGAAGAAAATGACTCTGATGTTTTGCTGTGGTTCCATTGCTGCAGGGCATGAAGGCAATCCGTCAGACAGCGAGCTGTGTTTTTAGAGCAGGTACCCTGACGCTCATTCAGCCTGGATTTTAGACTGTAGACAGAATTAAGCACATTTCTTTAAAACATAACATGTTGCATGGTACCTGAATCTATTATTCTAGATGAGATAAAAATGAAAACGGGCAAAAAAAAAAAAGACTTTTAAAACGGTGCGCAAACAGGAACTACTGCAAGTACAAGAACCGATTAAAAACTTTCTTCTGACATAACAAACAATAGGAAAATGTTTGTGTGTGGATGTGAGTCCTTTAAGTTAGATCAATGAAACCAGGTATTGGTTAAAATGTTATCTCTGGATGCCTCAAATATGTAATAAATAAAGGAGAACGTTGTGTTTCCTTGTAATTGATCAAGAGCAGAATGACCCAGTCTGCCTTGTTAAGGGTATGTAAGAATAATCGAAAACTAAATAGAAATAGAAGGATTCCAGCTGAGAATTTGTTCAAGTAGGCTATCTACACTTCAAAAAGCCCCAAAGCAAACTGGACAGATGGTACTGCATGTCATCTGAGATCAAGTTCATGTTTCACTATATATTTTCCCATTTATATCTCAAGTGAAACAAAAATATATGAATCAAACAAAAAGTGGCAAAAATAGTGGTGTTCACCGTCTTTTGACATGAGTAACAATCGGAATCATTTTTGTTTGTGCATTCTTTTAACAGCTTTGGTACAACAACAAGTAAATGTCATCAGTTGTATAGATACCTGTCATGTTGCTGGCATAAAGATTCAACCACACTGATAATTTCTGCTGGCAGTTCATTCGTGGCAGGGGTTGACTTTACTTCCTGGTGGAGATCGTGAACTTTCACACCCAAATCTTCTAGTGACTTCTCACAGTTCTAACAGAAGGGGACAACAACATCACATATGTAATGCATGCATGTCTGCAGGTTCTAAACTGCACAGGTTCATATTTTTGATGTGAACTGCTCCCTAAAAAGTTGCTTATATATGCCTTTTTTTTTAAGACAACTGAATCAGAAATTTTGTAAATTTAAATTTAGTAACAACCTGAAGGCTGTGCCAGTGCTGTTGGAGCTGAGCAATGTTGTTCTGTGGTTCACTGTAACTGAGCGCCTGGTCCAGAGAGCGGAGCTCCCACTGCAGGGCTGCCGTTCTCTCCTTTAGATCCTGGACTCTCCTGGCCAACTGACTCTCCAGCTCTTCCAGCCGGGCCTCACAGGCCGTCAGGCGCTCCCTTACCTCATGCTCCGAGGTGGCACAGAGGTTGTGGAGGTGACTGACTTCCAGGGTAAGTGCATCCCGACCTCCAGGGGTGCAAAGGCTCAGCAAACTGTCTCTGGCAGAGTCTAGCTCCTTCATCTCTCTCTGCTCCCTGTCCACTGTCTGGAGCAAAGCCTGGAGATCCAGATTATTGAAATGAACAGTGATTAACATCTTTTGAAAGTATTTTTGACTATAACCACGACAAAGAACCACTAACAACAACGTAATGAGGCTGTTTTAATTTGTAAGATTGTCAAAGTAAAATAACAGTTGCTATGACTACATTATGTCTTACATCTTTTTAAAAGTATACATTTGCAATTTTTGAGTGATAAACTGAACATGCATACACATTCCACAATGTGTTTTCTGATGTTTTCTTCAAATGTCTTATTAGTCTGTTATTAGTAAAGGAATTTCTCCAGTTTGGTGTAACGTCACATGAATAATTTCAATGATAGATCAAAATAAGTGCCTCTGGATTATTTAACAGCTAACAACTGTGTGATTATGTTGTATTGTCTGACCTTCAGAGTATTGGCAGTGCTGTGCAGACCCTGTCTGTCTGTTGGAGGAGCTCCCAGGCCTTTAACCTGCTCCCTCAGCCAATCCTGAGCTGCTTCATGCTGCTCCACCAGCTGGGTGCACTGCCTCTCTGTCAGGATGCCCTGCTCCAAGTTAGCCACCGCATCCTGAAAATAACAGTAGTTTTTTAGATTTTATTTGGATGGTACTGTACTAAACAGAGAAGCTGAGTAACAGTTTTTACTTGTAACAGAAGGTAAGCAAAGAGCACTGAACTCACAGTCAGCTCTCTCAGCAGAGCAGGAATGGACTCCTGCTTGGCTGCCCAGGAGGGATCGGTCCAGCCATGGTCCTGTGTGATCTCAAACAGCTCTGCAGCCTAGGGGACAGTGCAGCACAATGAGGATGTTTTAAAATATATGTTCTATTGTATTTTGTGAGCCTTAACTTAATCTTAATCACATTCTTTCAGCTTTATTAAAGTTGTACAAAAAATCTGCAGGAAAAGAAATATGCTTTCCTATGAGGTCTTTACCTGTGTGCGAAGGTCTGAGAGGACAGGGGCCAGGGCTGTGCTCAAGTCCAGCAGGGTCTGGGCCTGTTCCACTGCCTGCCTCCGCTCTCCCAGGCCCGGCCAGGGGAAGACACGTGGCAGGTTGGACGTCTGATTCTGGAGCTCAGCCAGACGGGCCTCAGCCTGGCCTCGCTTACGCTGACAGGACTCCAGGCGCTCCACAACACCCTTCAACTCTCTGATGGGTAACAGCATATGACAGATAACATTAGAAATCAGACTCAAAGTAAATTCAGTATTAAGTCAATTGAAGTCATATTCACATAAGCATTTCCGTCACATAATGGCTGCTGGTTAAGGTTGAGTTCTGAAAAACGGTTCCATGTTGTAAATCTCTAGTGGAATCTTTCCTGTCTCTTCTCTTTTTTTTATTAGTGGGTAATGAAAAAAATATTCAGATAGTCATTAGCTCACAAACAAATGTGTAATCTACCAGGAATGTCAGTCTTTCTGGTATAATTCATAGATATTATAAATATTGTTTTCTTGATTTATTACTTTAAAGAGTTAGTAAACCTTAATACTGTGAATCTGATAGAGGATTTCAAAGGATTTAGATCCAATAAGCAGATCTGATAAAATGTTATTAAACACTGCCACTGGAAAGAAATTCAGTGTGTTGCTGTCAGTTACAGCCACAGAAGTCTGAGCCTGATAACAAGCTTCAGGCAGCTGATCTGTTTCCCCACAAACATCTGAAAAGAGCTTCCTGTACCTCTGATTCTCCTCAGTAGCCTGCAGGACTGTCCTCCACTGCTGCTCAGTGTCTTCGACCATCTGCTGAACTTCAAGCTTCTTTTCTCCCTCCAAGTCTTTTTGCTCACAAAGTCTCTGTGCTCGACTCTTCAGTTCCATCACTTGAGCCTCACCATTGGACTTGGAGTTTAGGATGACCTAAAGACACAATCATAGTTTTTATTAGATTAAATTATATTTATTATAGATCTAGATATTTACTCTGTTGAACAGTTGTCATTTGTCCACTGTCCTGAAATAAAAATGTCTTACAAATATAATCATCGTCATCTTTTCTTTTTCAAATGATACATTAATTAATTATTATTAATTATTTTGCTCTAAGCCAATAAAATAATGATATTTTGTATTTTATGTTTTACCTGTGCTGTGTTCAGCCTGTCTTCTATTTCAGCCTTGCTACCCTGAGTGCCTTTCCCTTTGGACTCAGCCTGCTCCTGCAGTTCTTTAACCCAGGTTTTAGTGCTCCTTGCTTGGGTAAAGAAGGCCTCCATCTCCCTGGAGAGTGAGTATTGGACCTCAGCTTTCTTCAGAGTGGTCTCAGCAGTCTGTAGGACTGTCCTCCATTGCTCCTCTGAGTCTTTTACTGTCTGCTGAGCCTCTTGTCTCGTGTTCTCCTCCAGGTCCTCCTGGTCAGACAGACTCTTGCTTTGTCTCCTCAGGTCTGCCAACCTGGAGTCTCCCTCAGGCTTGGAGCTCAGGATCGTCTGAGAAGAAGTTACAAAGTGTGTTTACAACAAACAGAGAGGAGAAAATAAATTATGGCTGCTGCAGAGAATGTCAAGGGTGCAAAAAACAACGATCATGTTTTACAAAATAATCTGAACATTCAGATCAATCCTGTTTTGAGTTGTGATAAAATATCAATATCAAATATTAAATATTAACATTGAAAAGACAAAAATCATCGAAAAAAACATGCAAAAGTTAAGGAATTAAAACTTTAAACAAAAAAGCTAATTTTGACAAAAGTAAGTTACTTAAGCGCAGACCAAAACAGCATGCTTGCTTGCTATATGTCACACATAACTTTTACATTAGCACAGATGTCCAAGTTTTTGCCTAATCTTGTATGGCAACTGACCTGTGCAACATTTATTATCTTTTCTGGATCTTTCTGACCGTCCACAGAGACAAGGCTCTGCTGCTTCTCTTCTAGCCAGGCTCTGGTGTTTCCTCTCAGGGCCTCATAGTCCTTCAGCTGGCCCTCCAGAGCACACTGCTTCTCAGCCTTATCCACAGCCTGCTTAGCATCCTGCAGGACTCTAGTCCATTGTTCCTCAGCATCTCTAACTTTTTGATCAACCTCTTGCTTTTTGTGTTCCTCAAGATCCTGATCACACAAACTCTGGCCTTGTCTCCTCAGCTCCTGGAGCCTGGAGTCTCCTTCAGGCTTGGAGCTCGTGATGTCCTGGAGATAAGATAAAGAAAGTCACATCTAAAAGGCAAGGCTTGGTTTAAAGCAATGAACATAATCTGTGAGATCCACAGCATAATTGTGGGGTTGGGACACATGCATGTTTCATCCAGCAGACAGAGAGTCACTTTATCATTCATTTGTAGCTGTGATTGTATTATCTACTTTTTGGTCTCCACCAGTTCCTGAGAAAAATATCTGGTTCTGTAGCTGCTAAATGTTCCACTTTCTTCTCCATTATGGTGATGTCATTTCTCCCTGTAACATGAGCCACACTGCTCTTGGCCTCTCAGCTCACCTGTGCTGTGCGCAGTCTGTCCTCAGCTTTGGTTTGGCTGCCCAGTAAGCCCAGTCGCTGTTGAAGGTCTACAAGCCAGCGCCCAGTGTCCTGCTGACAGGTATCAAATTCCCTCAGCTGAAAAGAAAAAGACACGTACACATAATGAGGTGGTTTAAAATGGCTCAGGGAGAGGGAGAACATGTTTTGCGCATGTTTATTTAGAGAGTTCATCATACACTCCCACTGTGGGAGCATTGTAAGACTTGCAAAAATACATATATATGATTGTTATGATACCTACAGGGCCAATAAACAATTTTCTAAGTCAAGATAGAATTAATGCATTAAAATATAAATTAAAATATAAATATTTATGAGTTACATATATTCTAAGTAAAATCACAGTGGATCTCAAGTTTGGAATGAGCCTCCTTGTTGTAAAAGCTTGCATATTTTGGACAGGACTTATTGGCTAAAGCTTCTGCTGACTATAGAAGTCCATGATCTATATTTAGACCTTTGTATACTGACCATTAATGATAGCACACAGTGTGAGTTATTCTGGAAAACTGTCATAACTGTATTAAAAGGTCAAAAACTTTACATTGACTTCTCTCACCTCTAACTTTTTCCTCTCAGTCTCCTGAGCGATCTGTGCTTCTGCAGCAGCTTTGATCTGTTTAGCAGCCTGCAGGACCGTCCTCCACTGCTCCTCTGTCTCTCTGACAGTCTGTTGAACATATACTCTCCTGCCCTCGTCTGCATCTTTATGGTCACACAGACTCTGGCCTCGTCTCCTCAGGTTGTTCACCTTACAGTCACCGTCAGGTCTGGAGCTCAAGATGGTCTACAGAAGACCACAATAACGCAAACACAATATTCATTAACTGCAATAGCTGATTAATTCAGACCTTAGAGCTTTAACAAAAGGAATAACAGGAAGACAGATGAAAAGTTAGGCTGTAAAACTGATATCAGAAAACATGTTGCTGGATAGAAAATGTTGTTTACAACCATTTTAGTACACCTCAGCTTGACATTGTCAGAAATGGCTTATCTTTAATCAGTTTAAAATTAATCTTGTCAGACTCAGTGGAATTTCATGACATTATCAATCCTCAACGTTTTTAAACTTCCAAACATCAGGGATGTATTAAATGGACACTTGTAAGGAACTTAATGCCCATATCTTTTTAAAGGCAACTCATCAAAAAATACAACAAGTTCAAACAAACCTCGATAATGTGACATCTTTCCTCAGGTGGTGTGTGACTACCCACAGACTGCAGCTTCTGTTGTCTGTCTCTGATCCAGGACTGAGTGTTTTTACTCTGAGTGTCAAAGTCATCTGAAAGACTTCTGAGCTCTGCCTGCCTGGCAGCCTGCAGGACTGTTCTCCACTGATGCTCTGTGTCTTCAACCAGCAGCTGAACCTCGGGTTTTCTGCTCTCCTCAAGCTGCTCAGACAGACTCTCGCCTTGTTGCTTCAGATCGAGCACCTTGGACTCACCCTCAGGTCTGGCAGTCAACACAGCCTGAAGGTGAACACACAGATATGGTGGTGAGGGAACTCCAACTACAAACTTGTCACTGGTCAACACTGCTTCATAGTTAGTCAATCAAACATGATGTAGGATATTTTCTCTATAAAGTCAGTAAAAATAAAATAAATACTGACACTAAATTATTTCTGATATTATGAACATTACAGCCTGATATTTTCAAGTCAAACCTGACTCGTTAACTCACCTGTGCAATCTGTAATCTTTCTTCAAACTGCATTTGACTACTCAGGGACAACAGCTTCTGCTTGTGCTCTTTGATCCAAGACTGGATGCTTTCACTTTGGGTTTTGAAAGCATCAAAGTCCCTCTCAGAGGCAGCTTCGGTCTCTGCCTTGTTGAGAACCTCCTCAGAATCCTTCAAGACTCTGCTCCACTGCTCCTCTTTGTGTTTGACTGCGTCCTGAAGCTCTCGTCTCCTGCTCTCGTCCAAGGCCTGGTTGTCACACAGACTCTGACACTGTTGCTTCAGATCGTGGAGCTTCGAATCTCCCTCAGGCTTGGAGCTCAGAGTAGCCTGAAAAACAACAAATATCCCATTATCTGACCACTACAAGATGTTCTTGAAATTATAACCCACCAAAAATTGATCCACACACAATCTTAAACTCACTTGCGCAATCTTTAGCTTTTCTTCAACTTGCATGTTACCACCAACAGACAGCAGGTTCTGTTCCTGGTCTCTGATCCAGGACTCGATATTTTCATTCTGGGTTTTGAAAGAGACCAGGTCTTGGTCTAATAAGACTTGTGTTTCCAGCTTGTTCAGAGAGTCCTCAGCTGTTTGCAGGGCTGTCCTCCACTGCTCCTCTATTTCTCTGACCGACTCTTGGATTTCTTGTTTCCTGCTTTTGTCGAGGTCCTCCTGTTCACACAGACTCTGGCTTTGTCTTATCAGGTCGTTCATCTTAGAGTCTCCCTCAGGCTTGGAGCTCAGAATGGCCTGGTGACACAATGGGAAATTGGTACTTACATTCATGGTCCTAAGAGGATAAATCCTCAGGACTTTGGTGACCTTCTGACATTTTATCTTGTGTTTCCAACAGGTCAAATGTTCTACTTGTGCAACACTTAGTTACATTACACTTAAGTTTATTCTAAACCTTATGATCAAATTCCTGTCAGCTTCAGCTCAGGGTAACATAAGAGGCTAATGTGAATATTTGAATCGATTATTTCAGATCAGACTTAAAGTCTTTCCACTGACCTGTGCTTTGCATTTCAACTCCTCCGTCTGTATGTCTCTGCCTGGGGAGGTGAGGGGTTGAAGAAGGTCACTGATCCAGGTCCTGGTGCTCCCAGCCTGGGTATTAAACCTGTCGCACTCCTCCTCCAGGGCACTCTGGGCCTCTGCCTGTTTCTGCAGCCTTGCCTCAAGGTTTTTGTAGCGCTGTATAAGGTTATCACTGTCTTTCAGGAGGCTTTCAGCTCTCACCCCTTGTCTGCGTATTGATGCTACCAGCTCACTGAGGGTCTCGGCTTTACCACTGTCACATTGAAAGAGAGACACAAAGTACACAAGACAATGCATCACAGAGCATGTGCTGAACCTGTATTGCACTGTGGATTAACAGTTCTAGACTTCAGGCATTAGTTTTTTGCAGTTTAGCTCATCCTACATATGTAGCCTACTAACACCAGTATCACTGCAGGTAATCAGTAGATATGTCTCATATTCTACAACCATTCATTACAATGGTGAAACAATTTTATGGTGCAATTTTGCCTTATTTGGTGGCAAACATGCATGTTTGTTTTCCCTAAAACAAGGAGGATGTCGCTGCATTTGTGTTAGTGATCAATGTACTGTATTATTCACAAAGATGAACAGTACTCCCAGTTAAAACTGCAGCAAAATGTTTCATCACACTTTCATTTCTCTTGTGAAGAAGTATGTGTGTTATGTGCACTTTTGTATTAATACCATATGTATCCTCAGTACAATAAATTATTTTGTTTTTACTGCATGTAAGCTGGAATGTTTCAAGCTGAATATCACCTCTCATCCTGAAGGTCTTTGAGAAGGAGTTTGACTTTGTCTGACACCACAGACTGTTTCTCTTTGCTCTGCAGCCACTCACGGAAGCCATCATGCTGCTTTTGTAGACTAGAGAACACAAGAAAAACACACACAAACAAGTCAAGGAACGCGTTAACTTACACTTACCATGTCACTGATCACAAAGTCCAGATAATATTGTGTTCATACATGATAAAATGCTGACAACTTTTAAAAGACTGTTTGTAGGAATGGTGATTCATTTGTATTAATGTGAACTGGTGCTGTTGAGGAACCAAGACAGCATTTACCTGTTCAAGTCACCGAGGAGGGACTCCATTTGTTTCTGCCTGTTGTGGCAATGAGTTCTGAACGTGCCCACCTCCTCCTGCTGCTCCTTCAGCCAGGCGGTGAACTCGGAGAGCTGCTGGGGAGGGATCTGCTGGCTGCCTCTCTCCAGCTGAACCTTCAGCTGGTCCAGACGTCTCTCTCCATCCTTGGATTTTAAGAAACTCTGATGCACACAAGAGAAATGGTGAGGACCCATCCATCTTGAAAAGTTTTATCTATTTATCAGACCTAGATCACATAGGTTCATATGACTAGGGTCATACGTGCCTCTCTCTCCAATCATCCATCTACTCCTCCATCCACTTACAGTGAGCCTTTGCAGAGATGATTCCACATCTGTTCTGCTCTCAGGGTTCTCAAAGAACTCATTGACAGATAGCTGCAAGTCCTGGAACCATGCCTCAAATGACTGCCTTTCATCTGAGGAAAAATGGGAAACTATTACCATAACGAAGAATGAAAGAACAAGATATCACCATGTATATCACCACCTCTCTCAATGATAATTCTGGTCACTTTCAAAAATACACACAGCTGAAACAGGAAATACAAACTTTTGACCACTTCGAGCAGGCCCTGATCCCTCTCCTCTCTCTTCAGGTGAATCATGTCTTTGGTGCGGGAGATGGCTTCTCTCAGCCTGCTGCAGTCTACAGAGAGCGCCTCCAGCACCTGAGGACTGGCCACACTGGAAACCAAACCCACCTCCTTCAACACGGACTCAGCCTGTTCCTCCTGAGTCTCAAGATCATCACACAGATCCTGGTGGGGAGAGATGAAATAGTAAAAATAGAGGTTATTGATTAACTCACTAATGTGGGACTGATATAAGGTTGAATTGAATAAGCTGAAAACCCATTAAAAATTATTCGTATTTCCTTTTATGAATAAGATCCTGTACTTTAGGTGTGTATATTTTACTGCTCACAGTGTATACTAGTACAGTATATATACTGTATATATATATATCCTAATTTTGTTCATTCTTATATTGCTAAACTGTACTTTGTTCTACAATAAAGCAGCTGTATACCTGTATCTGGGCTTCAACCTCTGGTCCTGAAGCATCAACTTTACTGAGAGAACACTGGATGCTCTCTACAGCTGACTGGCACTCCTCTATCTTCTCAGCAAGGTGTTTCTTCACAGCAATCAGCTCCTCAAAGACGTCTGTGCAGTCGGTAAACAGCTCCTTCACCTGCTCCATCCTCTTCCTCATCTGGGTTTCCATCACCTGGAAGACGCGGTGAGGAGAGGAGAGGAAGAGAGCAGAGCAGAATAGAGTAAATCATCATTGTTGCTAAGGAGTGATGAGTTTTCTCAACGACAGCAGCACTTATTAAAACACTGTCAAGAGGACACAAACACTGTAAAAGAAGATCTATTAATTTCTCCACTCACCTGTAGCTCTAGTGGTGCCTCCTGACTCTGCAGCATTTCCTGGATCTCGACAGACTTCTTGTGGAAATGCTCAATGTTCTCCTCATTAGCATGGATCTCATCCTACAGGGCGAAGTGTAAAATGGTTGAAGTTGTCCTTAAAATGAAAACCTGCCTGTTAAGTATTGTGAATTTCACTTCCACAGAAATCTTACCCTCATGGCGAGTACTTGTTGCTCGTTGTTGAAGGGATGGCTCTCTGCAAACAGCGCAAGTTTGGCTCCTGCCCAGCTGTCCACCTCTCCTCCCAGCATCAGCTGCTTCTCCCACAACTCCAGTCCCACCTTAAGGTTGTCCATGTATGCATCTGTCTTCTCAGTCACCTGAAAGAGAACCAACAAACAACAGCATTCAGTCAAGTTCGGCTGATCTGTCTCCTTGAATCCACTCAGCGTTCAGGTTTAGTACAATTCTTGTATTTGTTGGTAAATATGATAAATATAGTATCCATATGTTCCTATCTAATGTCTATGGGAAATACACATGCATAGATGCTTACATCCAGCCAGTTGTCCATCAGAGTGTCAGCCTCTGCTTCAAATGGAGACTCACTGCAGTCTGGGAACTTCTTCAGTTGGGACTGCAGCTGTCTGCAAACACCTCTCATCTCTTCCATACGCTCCCCAAGACCACTCAGCTCCTCCTTAATATCACAGACCTGGATAAATGTACACATGTTAACATGGAGCACACCTGACCACACAGTGAGAACAACAGTCTTCTTTTAGAATGTGTCTGCCATCTACTGGTTCTTTGCACTTACTGTGTATATGCACAAAAATTCAAGCTGTGTTAAACATTTGGGTTACACTTTGTAAAATTCACTTCATTAACAGAATGTTTATTTTGTCTACCCAAACACTGCTATTACATGTAAATCTAAGCCACAGCACATGACTCTTCTTCAGCAAATTAATGGGTCACAGCAGAAAAAAGTAAACTTTTTTGTGAATTCACCTTGGTTATACTTCTCTGCAGGTTGTCTTTGCCCATGTAGGAAGCCTGGTCACTGATCGTCTGCTCTGCTTTCTGCATGGAGTTGCTCAGGTGACTGCGGCAGCTCTGAAACTTCTTCAGATTCTCCAACAGGATGCTGCACTGCTTTTTCCTGCAAGAGGGAGAAAATGACAAAAATAATTAAGAGTGATGTCTTGCCTTCTGTTGGCCACACACACGCTGCTATTTACCAAAAGCCCCTTTGAGCAGCTGTTAACATACAGCTTAGCATCTTAACAGAATTGTCAGAAAAGCTTTACATGAATATCCAACAAGCTTATATCACAACTTTAATTAAAGACACACCTCTCGACAATGACTAGTTGATGAGGTCTGTGTGTAGAGAGCTAAACATATCATCTGTTCAGGTTCACAGATGTAGTGTAAATGTAGCTCTGTTTCAGGTAACGCATGTTAGCAAAGTGGCCAGGAGCCAGTTGTTCCTAAAGGCTTTATTTATTGAGATTAATTGATCTGAGCATGCTTCTCCCACTAAACACACCTGTCAGAAAAACCTTTCTGAATCTCATTCCACTGAGTCTCCAACTCCTGCAGGAGGCTTTCTCCTCCTCCCTGTTTCTCTTGAAGTTCAGAGATGTTCTGGAGCTCTGCATGCTGGGCTTGCACCTGGTCCTCCAAATCTGACAAAGCACGGAGCCTGGAAAATAGGAGTTTATTATTTAGACATTTTATCAGGAAATCTGGCTTTTAATTCTACAAATAAATCTATTAAGATACTTCTTAGGTTTATATTCTAATAAGTACTGTGTATTTACATGTAGTATACTAACTCTGGTTAACACTGCAGCCTTTCACACAGACACTTGAGAGAAAAGGATCTCATCAAAAACACAAACAGCAAAGTAAAAGAGCACACACATTTAAATTGCATGTTAAATAAAACATAAACCCTGAAAAACATGTAAGTATCACAATTACAACCATCAGAAAGATAGCTTAAGTATTGTTGCATCAGCATAAATCACATAACACACACCTGTGTTGCACAGCAGGAATGGTTGGCTCCTTTAGGCCTTGCATTTCAATCGTATCCTGCAGCTTCCTCAGCTCCACCATCAGCGTTCTCTTCCTCAGGCCCAGAGATTTACTCTGGGTCTCCTTCTTGAGGTCTTGCTGCTGGCTGGCCAACCCACTGTCAGCCTCCTCCAGTCTTCTCAACAGGGCAGTTACCATATCCAGGCAGGAGGCTGGGACACCTTCCCTTGTGACTGTCAGTCTGGCTCCCTGCAGGAGCAGATCCAGCTGAGGTGCCTTTTCTTTCAGACTGTCGATGCTCTGCCTGATCAGAGCCAGCTTGGAGCGACAGTCCTGCAGTACCGTTGCGTCACTGCAGGGGGCACCTTGGACACCGGAGATGTCTTCATCCACAGTCCGCAGTGACATAAGAAACCGGTCGAGGGCACGGGCAGCTGCTTCACTCTTGCGGACCTGCTGTCGGAGCTGATCTAGGCTGGTTCTGTGAGTCTCGACTTCACGGGTCAGAGGGAAGCAGTCTCTGGGGTCCAGATCGCTGGATTCAGGGTCCAGACGGGACAGCTGGTTCAGCTCACTCTGAATGTTTTCATCTAGTTCCTATTGCAAAGGGAGACAATGTGCACAGTTTAGTTCCAAAGCTGATTGAGAAGTTAAACTGTTCCCTGCATATACTTGTAGTAAATCTGACAAAATGACAGAATAAAAAAACAAATGAAAGATATGTGTGACTGATAGAACACCTTAATATCTTTCAGGATGTTGGTACTGGCCAGTGTGAAGGCAGTGATGTCTTTGGGTTGTCTCAGGTAACGGTCCAGACGGTCGGTGAAGTCCACCATGTGGTTCTCAGTGGAGTCAATCTGTCTGAGGGCAGCACCCAGCGAGCTGCCTCTCCTCTGAAGGTTAAACTGTTGGCTGCGCCACTGCTCCTGCAGCTCCGACTTCTCCTGCTCCAGACCAGTGTTTCCACTCAGCTGGGAACACTGGGAGCACATGACTCCATACTCAGACCACAGAGACTCAGTCTCCTGCCTCAAGAACTGCGGAAAGAAAAGTTCAACTCAAGATTGTTGGCATGTCAGAGGGATTTGTTTGCTTAGTAAATACAGTACAAAAACAAATGTAATCTCCAAACACTGAAACAATCTTTCAGTCTTTAGTTCTATCAGTTTCTGACACACACAGACTTATATTGTACCTGTATTTCCTGCAACCGTGTATGCAGGCCTTTAAGAGAGACGGAGTCTGAGGGGATATCCTTGATGCTCTGTTCATTTTTAGAAAGTTGGGCTTGCAGAGTCCTCTTACAATTCTCATATCTGGAGATTTTACAAATTAAAACAAAAGACAACAAGATAAACACTGATTATCCAAATTCTTTTCATTAATAAAATCTATAGTGTGTTAGTTTATAAAACATGGGACTGTGGTAAATTCCATTTACTTGTCTAAAGCCTCCTTTTTGGTGACTTCTTCCTCCACAGACGCTTGCTTTTCAACCTCCCTCCTCTCCACACTCACTGTCTTCACTGTCACCGGGGACACCTGAAAAAGAGTAACAGCGCCTTATCTGTGAATTCAAACCTCTGTAGCTGCTCCGTGACTGCCTGTAAAAGATGGTGATCAACTTCCAGGTTTGAATGTATATAACAAGAAAACGTCTAACAGTTGTTTAGCATGGTGTAAAAAAGGTTTTAGAGGAGCTCTAACTGAGTTGAATTTAGAGAGTACATGGTCTCAGTGGGCGTGACTCATACCTCAGCTGAGACTTGAGGTTTGTCACACTCCTTTTCTGTGGTCAGATCCTCACTGAAGGCAACAGGAATCCTGTGAAGAAGAAACAAGGATCACTCTCAGTATTTTGTCTTAACTGCTACACAGGACAAAATCAGTCTGTAGACAGTGGAAGTTAAATTTTTGACGTGAAATTTCAAGGACTTTGGGTCTGAGAAATCATCTAAAATTACAGGCTGCATCCCTAAATGTCTTCCTTTAAAGAAAAAAATCGACCATCATCTCTGATGTTTAGAAGACTGTATCTCACTCTAATATCCCACCTAGAATCAGGGAGCATTGTGTCTTGGTCTCCACTGAACTGGTGCTGGATGGCAGCCAGCCTTTTCTCACACTCCCTCAGCTGAGTCTGGGCCAGGCGGTGGGCATCCTCTGGGCTCAGGGTGTCACACAGCTCTTTCAAGGCCTCGAGGTGCTGCCCTGCCTGGGCAAAGCTGCCATCCACTGAGAAGCAAGCCTGGTTAATGTTGACAGAGCAGAAACAATGAGCGTACAGGCATGGTGATTACTGCAATTGCAGGCAGGGGATTAATACTACCAACTCAATGCTAGTTTAACTCAGAACCTTGCTTGGCTTTTTTGTTGTTTTTTTCAGATTCATAGAAATATGCATGAACTCACAACATAATTTATTTTCAACAAAACATTTTTTAAATTTGTATATCTTTGATTAACATAGCCATATTGCAATGCACAAGTAAACCCCAGATGGCAGCAGCGAACAGATGAACTACACAAAAATAAAAGAATGCTGTTTTTATCTTTTACTGAAATGTTTTGTCTTCTATACAGTGTAGTTTACACTGTATAATGGCTAAGAATTTAATCTTAATTATTTTATTTATTCATTTTATTTAAAACAGCACTCTTAAAGAGAAACCAAAACAGTTACCAAATCTTATTATTGTCAGTCTCCCTGGAGGCATACAAAGAAGACGGAGGAAAAAAGGTTAGATAAGCAGAGCTGATAAGCTGGCAGAATACCCATCCACTGAAGCACACCTGCCAAGAGCTTAGTTCTAGTAATTGAGCTACCTGAACTTGTTTTTCTAATCGGGAGCTTAAGTGCATCTCACACTGCAGGGCAGCTGTGTTAAAGTCTGTCCTTGTTACTTCGAACTGCAATTGTTGCAAAAAGCCTGAGATCTCAGCTCTCACAGCCTGGGAAATAGAATAAAATGAATTTTTAAAAAACGACATGTTAGAACAAAGTATTAAATGGTTTATAATATGAATGCTTTATATGTAAGCAAATGAACAATCTGCTGACATTCATATCTAAAAACAAGCTGACAAATGCAGAAAATGTTACAATGGTTTTAGTACATTTATAGTTTAAAAACATGTGCAAGCAGTTATCACATTTGTTCCCTCAAAGAACACAATAAAACCTCATTAAAACTAACAAATGTGAAAGTCTATTTATGGCAATTAAAAATCCCACACATTAAAACAACTCCCACAGTGAGTTTGTGTCTTACCTCCCACTGTGTCCTGACAGACTGGGTGAAGAACTCCATGTCTCTGAGCTCTGAGGGGGTACAAAAGGCTTCCATGCCCTTGGCTGCTCTCAGGAACTCCTCCAGCAACTCTGGATCCAGAGTCTTTAGAGTCTCCTGAGGGGAAGTGATATATTAAAGTTGCAGACTGGCTCCTTGCAACTCCTCATTTTGGCATGTCTTGTGTGAAATATTTCCCCAGCTTCAAGTTTTTATCTATCCTAATACAAAACACCATGTTTAAACTGTAATATCAATTGGCAGTAGCATGTATTAAAACAGACCTGTAACTGAATTTAAAAGATGTCGATTAAAACCTACTCATTACCATCACTAATGACATGAATCAGATGAGAATATCAGTAATTAAGTTTACCTCTTTCACTGATACTTGCTCGGGTGATATACGTTTGTCTTTGAAGACATTGATGGCTTCCAGGATGTGTTCCTGCAGGCAGTGCTTGGCCTCCTCAAAGCCGTTCCTGGCCAAAGCCTGGGCCTTGGCATAAGCCTCTGTGTAGGCCTGGGGAGGCGCCTGAGCCAGGGCTGGAGGGTTGATGCAGAGATCTGGTGACTCGGCCTGGGACTGAGGCAGCACGTTGACCTGAGAGAGGAGAATGATTTGGGGATGTTGTGTTTTGGGTTGTGGAGGAGACTGGGTTTGAGGTCCCGATTGTGGAAGTGGTTGGATCTGAAGTCTGGCCTGTTGGGGTGATTGAGCCTCGGAATGTGTTGTAATTTGGGCCTTGGGTAACGGTGGTGACTGAGCCTGAAGTTGGGGTTGTGGTGGCAATTGTACCTGAGGTTTGGGTTGTGTCGGAGATTGGGGCCTGGGTTGGGTTGGTGACTGAACCTTGGTTTGAATTAGTGATTGAGCCTCAGGTTGTGGTGCTGGCTGGGTCTGTGGCTTTGGTTGTGGGGGTGATCCAGCCTTTGGTTGGGTTGGTGACTGAACCTTTGTTTGAGTTGATGATTGAGCCTCAGGTTGTGGTGCTGGTTGGGCCTGTGGCTTGGGTTGTGGAGATGATCCAGCCTTGGGTTGGGTTGGTGACTGAACCTTTGTTTGAGTTGATGATTGAGCCTCAGGTTGTGGTGCTGGTTGGGCCTGTGGCTTGGGTTGTGGAGGTGATCCAGTCTTCGGTTGGGTTGGTGACTGAACTTTGGTTTGAGTTGATGATTGAGCCTCAGGTTGTGGTGCTGGTTGGGCCTGCAGCTTCAGTTTTGGAGGTGATCCAGCCTTGGGTTTGATTAGTGACTGAGCAACTGGTTGTGGTGGCAATTGATGCTCAGCTGCGGGTTGTGGCAGTGATCCAGTCATGGGTTGTATTGGTGACTGAACCTTGGTTTGAGCTGGTAATTGAACCTCTGGTTGTGGTGGTAATTGGGCCTGGGTTTTGGGTTTTGAAGGTGATTCACATTTTGGTTGAACAACTGACTGAATTTCTGGCTGTGGTTGGATCTGTGCCTGATGCTTGGGATGTGGAGGGGGTTCCTGGAACTGAAGATTGAGCTGAGGCTGCTGAGTCTTTGCTTGTCCCGAAGGCGGTGTCTGAATGTGTGTTTGGGCCTGCAACTGAGTTTGTAGCTGGGGCTGTGAAGGAACCGGAGGATGGGTTTGTTGTGGTGGTTGTGACTGAAGAGGTTTTTGAGTTTGTATCTGAGGCTGAGGATGGTGATGGGTTTGGGGCTGATGTGGGACCTGTGGATATTGCTGAGACTGAGGATGTGGATATGGCTGGGGCTGGAGTTGCGGGGGTGCTTGAACAGAAGTCTGCTGCTGCACTTGGCCTTGTTGTGTCTGGATATGAACATTATAAGCTCTCATCTGAGGCTGCTGTTGCATGGGACTCTGGGGCCTCATCTGGGGTTGTGTTTGACCCCAGGGTTGGGTTTGTGTTTGTGGCTGCATTTGAGGATGAGTATATGATGGTCCCATGTGAGAATACCCAGGTGCCCCTATGTTAGGTCCTTGCTGGGGCCCAGTTTGGGCCCACTGTGGTAGAGCCTGAAATGTTGGAGGGGCCTGAGACTGTGAAGCTTGATCTGTTTGTTGATGATATGGTTGAGGAATGGGATGTCTCTGATGGGGAAAGAATTGATTTTGTCGCTCTTGTTTGGGTGTCCACTGCTGAGATGGAGACTGAGCCTGGGAGTAACCCTGAAGATAAAGCTGGGGTTGTGCTGTAGCTTGTGGATGCTGGAAAGACATTGGGGATGAGGTTCTGACTTCAGTCCAAGCCTGTAGCTGGCCCTGGGAGGGATGGCCAGGGTGGTGGACCAGTGCCTGAGCATGTGTATGTGAATACTGAGTAGTAGGCTGAGAATGACCCTGAGCCAGGACTACAGATTGAGCTTGTGTATGATGTTGAGTCAAAGGTTGGGCCTGACTTGTCCAGGCCATTTGCTGAACATGGGTTTGAGCCTGGACCATGGGTTGGGTATGGGTTTGAGGATGGGCCTTTGGCTGAGGATGAGTTGGGACCTGGGCCATTGACTGGCCATGGGTTTTAGGATGAGCCTTTGGCTGAGGATGTGTTTTAACTGGGGCCATTGACTGGCCATGTCTTTGGGCCTGGACCAGCTGGGTATGGGTTTGAACCTGGGCCATTGACTGGACATTGGTTTGAGCCTGGACCATGGGCTGGGTATGAGTTTGAACCTGGGCCATTGATTGAACATGGGTTTGAGGATGGGTCTTTGGCTGAGGATGGGTTTGGACTTGGACCATGGGCTGGGTATGGGTTTGAACCTGAGCCATTGACTGAACATGGGTTTGAGCCTGGACCATGGGCTGGGTATGACTTTGAACCTGGGCCACTGACTGGACGTGGGTTTGAGGATGGACCATGGGTTGGGTATGAGTTTGAACCTGGGCCATTGACTGGACGTGGGTTTGAGGATGGGCCTTTGGCTGAGGATGGGTTTGGACTTTGACCATGGGCTGGGTATGGGTTTGAACCTGGGCCATTGACTGGACATGGGTTTCAGCCTGGACCATGGGCTGGGTATGAGTTTGGACCTGGGCCATTGATTGGACGTGGGTTTGAGCCTGGGTCTTTGGCTGAGGATGGGTTTGGACTTGGACCACGGGCTGGGTATGGGTTTGAACCTGGGCCATTGACTGAGGATGGGCCTTTGGCTGAGGATGGGTTTGTGTCTGGGCCATTGACTGAGCATGGGTTTGAGGATGGGCCTTTGGCTGAGGATGGGTTTGAGCCTGGGCCATTGACTGAGCATGGGTTTGAGCCTGGGCCATTGACTGAGCATGGGTTTGAGAATGGGCTTTTGGCTGAGGATGGGTTTGAGCCTGGGCCATTGACTGAGGATGGGTTTGAGCCTGGGCCATTGACTGAGCATGGGTTTGAGGATGGGCTTTTGGCTGAGGATGGGTTTGAGCCTGGGCCACTGACTGAGCATGGGTTTGAGGATCAGCGATTGCTTGAACATGGGTTTGAGGCTGAGTCTGTATAGGGGGCTTAGGGGAGGGGGGTCTGACAGGGGCCCATGACTGTGGATGACTACGAAGTTGAATGTGGGATGGAACGGGAGGCTGAATTTGGCCCGGTACTGGAGCCTGCATTGGGGAAGAAGGCCTGACTTGAGCCCATGTCTGCACCTGAGCTAAAGCTGGACCATGGCCTAGACCCTGCAGCTGACCCTGTGGGTGCATACCTGGCTGAGAATCAGCTGGGACACATGTTTGGGACTGAGCCTGACCCTGAGACTGGTGCTGTGGTTGTGTCTGTGGCTGGGTCAGTAAATGTGTCTTGACAGGGCCATGGGGCTGTGGGAGGACTTGTGCCTGTGACTGACCTTGGCTCACTCTGGTTTGTGACATGGTCTTTACTGCTTGATGGCTGTCTGTGGTAATGTGGGACACAATTGTTGACTGTACTTGGGGCTGAGATGTAGACTGAACCATAGTTTGGAGTTGTGCCTTAGATTGTGGGTGAGGCTGAGCCACAGTTACAGTCTGGGATTTAGCTTTGGTGTCTGAATCTGGTTGTGCTTGTCTTTCAACATGTAGTGGTTTTTGTGGTTGTTTTTGTTGCAGCAACTGTTCTTGTTGCTTGTGCTGTTTTTCCAGTTGCAGATGCTGCTCTTTTTGTAGTTGTTGCTGATCTTGAAGTTGTTCTTGCTGTTGCTGATCGAGATTTTGAGGTTGTTGTGTTTGTTTTTGTGGCTCTTTTTTCTGTTGTTTTGGCTGCTTAGTGGCCTTGGCATTTGCCTCAGGCTGAGGCTTGGGAGTTCCTGTATGCTGAGGAACAACCTGAACTGATGCCATTCCCCTGTCTGACTTTGGAGTCTGTGTAGTCTGTACTAGGTCCTGAGCAGTATCCTGTTCTGAAGCTGAAGCAGGAGTTTTATGCTCTGCTGAAACTGGTTTCTGAAGCCAGGGCCGGTTCTTCATGGCCCGAGCCTTTTTGCTTTGAAGCTCACTTGAGCTTAAAGATGGTTTCTTTACAGCTGGCTGCTGACGTGAAGTCTGCTCGTGGGACTCCCGTATCTGTTTGACTTGTGTTTCAACCTGTGTATGAGTTACCACCTGCTGATGAACTTGATACTGATGTACTTCTATCTGCTGCTGCTCCACCTGTTGCTCCACCTGTTGCTGCTCCTGTTTCTGCTGCCGTTGTTGTGGCTGTGTTGGCATCAGCTTCTGCTGTTGCACTTCTTGTAGTTGCTGGTGCTTGGGTTCTTGCTGTTGTAGCTCTTTTTCCTTTTGTATGTTAAGTTGTTCTTGTTGCGTCAGCTGTTGCTGCTGTATCAACCCTTGCTCCTGAATCTGCAGTTGTTTTTGTGCATCAGTCTCTGACCAGGCCTGAGTTTGGACTTCTGGTGGTGACTTTGTCCTGGTCTGCATCACAGCTTGCGCATAGGTATATGGCATTGGAGGAGAGGTCATCTTTTCCTCTCTGTATTCCTGCACCACTATCGTTGGAATAAAGGTTTCATGATACTGATGAGAAATTAACTTTGTCTCTGGCTGCTGCATTGGCTGGCTGGTGTCTGACTGTCTCAGATGTTGCGGCCTTTGTTTAGCCTGGATAAGGATTTTAGATGGAGGAGAACCTTCTGGGGGGCTTCTGCTTCTGTCTCTTCTGGCTCCCAAGCTGCTCAACATACCAACAGCCTCCTGGAATTGAAATCACATATATTAGAAAAACTGGCATTGTAATTACATTGTTAAAATTATCTGTCATGCTTCTCTTGCTATACTATTCTCATACAGAACATGCAAAAAGTAATGGCTTGTGCAGTCTACTGGCCTGTGACTGAGCAACAGCCGCTCGCACTCGGTCCTGTATGGCGGAGGCGTGAAGGTACTGGATGGGAGAGCTCTTCTGATTCGTCATCACCACCACCTGCAGGTCCTGCTCCTCTGTCACCACCTGACCCTCCAGCTGTAGACCACGGGAAATCAGGACCTGCGGGAATAAATGGTGTTGAATAACCACCAGTGTTTCTTCGAATATGCATAATGCTTTATGAAAGGACATAAAACAGAACAACCTTTCTTCTCTGTGGGTTGTCTTACCCTGGCTCGTGGGTCCTGGCCCCGCTGTTGCTTTTGTCGTTCTGCAGCCCTCAGCAGCTGGTAGAGCTCCCTGGCCTCCGTCTCCCAATGCAGGAGTTCAGCCAAGCGACTGTCCAGACCCGACACACTGTGCTGCAGCTCCGCACAGACCTGTTCTGCCTCGAACAGGGTCTGTATCACCTGGTGATGTTAAGGAATTGGATAGTAATGGATGAATAAATTACAGTACACTATACATGCACAAATTTTAGCTGCCAGGTGCTACTTAGTTACAAAATGAGATGAACAGATGAACAAAATATAAAGACTTGTAAAACATAACAAAATCAGTCATACTTCAGGCATAGCAAGCTTCAGTTTCTGTAACTGATCTGCTGGGCATTCTGAAAAGGGAGCCAGAGCTTCCATATCCACCTCTTTCAGCTTCCTCAATATGAACTGAAGGGAAGAAAGCAAGAGTGAGTAATTCAGAGTGCCATAATCATAACACATAACAGTGTGTAAAATGAACGGCTAACGACTCCATTGGTCTTACCTGTATTCTTTTTCTGTAGGTGCGCAAAGGACCTGCCATTGCCTCCAGAGGCTCTTTGAGAATCAGAGTGGCTTCTCTGATCAGAGCTTGGGGGTCCTGGGGTCTGGCCTGGATGTCGGCACTGGGCTCAGGCGCGTTGTCCTGAAAAATGCACAAGATGTTAAATAACACAAAGAGAAAAAACTTGATAATGTGAAAGACAAAAGCTGTTGCTTTTACAACAAAAGCCAATCAGACAAGCTTAGGCTGTTAAATTTATTTTTAATCATTAGTCATTAATTCTGGTATTTTAATGACACTTGTTTCTTGTTTGTTAATACCACAGTGGATATGATACAATCGTCTGATAGAATCATTTCACAGGATGTATTTATAACACCTGTCTGCAACTCGAGATATCACTGAAGCCGCATGATAATGCACTATTGTTAAAGACTATAATGCCTAACATTCATAATAACCTCCATACAAAAAGTAAAGGTGGAGTACCACTTTCAAACTTGAACCCACTCCTTAGTATAAGAGTGTGGGAACAATTATGACAATTACGCCTTAAATTCCAAAGCCATGAGACATTAAGTTACCTGAATCCCTGCTGTCACCAGTCACTTAGCAAGAAATACAGAAGAAACTAGGACAACACATTAGGACAACAAAGCCACTCATCCTGGTTAAGAAACAGCCCTTCAAAATGTTAAATATGTAAAGCGATATGGCACGTGCCTTATTAAATATCTCATCTGCAGCCTGAGCTACGGTGAAATGACAGCAAACACAAATGTGTTTCTCAGTAATCAGGTTTTCCTTGTTCTGTAACTTACAAAAGTGTTTCTCTTGATGAACTCAGCCCAGTATATGTTGAGCCTGCGCAGCTCCTCCGCCAGGCTCCTGCTGGTCTGAGGGTCTGTTGACTCGATCAGGAAGTTACCCACCTCATTCAGGTGGGCGTGTCGGGAGCCCCACTCAGCCACAGATTCAGGCGTTACCTAAAAAAACATGATTATATCAAGAGAGAGGATGAATATTGAAGTGTGTATAAAAAGACTGTGTCTAAGTGTAGGCTATTCTATTACTTTTTTGATACATTTTAGTCTCCAAATGCTCTGGAGAAAAAATAATCTCATTGGTTGAGTTGCAGGGGGTTGAGCAAAGGAAGTAGCTGTAGTTGTTGTTTTTTAATCACTAAATAAATTTGTTTACACAATTTTAATGAAGAGAAAACTAAACTCAAGGAATAGTGCCATTGCATATGTTCTCCCCAAAATATTTCAAATGTTCATCTCTCTTCCTTGCTCTCTCTACTGTATCTACAATACCTCTGGTCTGTGCCCAGGGCTGAATGTTGCAGAGCCCTGCTCCAGCCAAGCCTGCAGGGAACTGAGGCTGTCGCTGTAGGCGTCCCAGGCAGACAGGACCCGTCCCATGGTGCTCTTGGCTGTGGTCAACTCCTCTAAAACCACAGTGGTGTCCTCTTCCAGCTGCTTCACCTGCAGACTGACGTGGTGACAGTCTGCAGCTGAAGAGCAAGACAAACAGCAGTCAAATACTTAGTCAATCCAAAACTGAATCCATGAACTGGCTTCAATCAAACTGCAAGCAGCAAAACATATCAGTTAGATATAGATAAAGGAATTCAATACGTCTGTCATGGAGTCACAGAACACTTACCAAGGGCAGATTTGCTTGAATATTTCTCAGAAATCTTCTTCAACTTATGAAGAGCTGCTTCCAACAGAGAAGGTAGCTCCTGTGTGTTTACCAGCTCCTGTGTTTTAAAAAAAAAGATTTTATATACACAGCCATTACAGCCATGCAAATTATACAATAGAAACAACATTTTTGGGAAAAAACTGAGAGATGAACTTTTCATTCCTGGACCTTCACCGCTGGTGGAGCAAGTTTTATCATAGTGGTACCAGTGGAAAGACCATGTTCTTACCAAAGCTAAAGGTTTTGTCATCTTTACAGTGGCTAATTTAGGATACATCAGATGTTTAGCATTAGCCTTAGCATGTTACTACAGTAGCAAATCTATTAGAATATAAACATGCAAATATACATTCAGTTAGGATGCCCCCCTCCGGGATCAGGGCCTGTGCTAAAGTGCTTACAATCACCCAACTTCCAACTTATATAACATGTGAAACACCAACATGACACTTCCTTCCCACTACTCCCAATTGTTGAAGTACGTTTTGAAGATGCCAAATCTGATCAAGGACTACTCACATGCCATTCTTGCAGCAACACCCTGACAGCCTCTGGAGAAATGTAAGGCCTCTTCCAGACACGGAGCTTGGTCCTGATCTGCCCCAACAAATCCAAAACTGTGTGGCGGTGCTCCCGGTACTCCAGCTTGATTCCATGGTACTTAGCAGTAACTCTCACACCGGTGAACCTGGAAACGACATCCACAAAAAAGGTTCAACTACTAGTGATGTACTACTAGAACATTTAGCTTATGGAAAGTAATCAATTCATGCACTGCAGGTACAGTACATATGATTGAACACATACACGTGAACAAACAGTCCACCTGGGAAAGTATCCTCACCTCCTCTTTAGCTCTTCCATCTTGTCAGAAGGAACCATCATGTTTCCGTACTCATCCAGGTTCTGGAAGGACTGGAAGGTCCTCACCTGCTGCGGCATCTCCTCCAGGCAAACCTACAGCAACATTCAGGTGTGAGCTCATTCACAGGTACATTTACACATTCATGAAAGTCTATATAACCTTACAAAAAGGAGAGTTATGTCGACATTGTGTTCGACACTTTCTCTGAACTGTAAATGAACACATGGATATTCAGATAAAGGAATTATTCAGCTGATGTTAATTTTATTCTTTACATGAAAACCCCTGCCTGAGGAACCTGGGTCTGTTAAGTCAGTATCATTGTTTTTTTCACTTCCTAGAGTCCTATAGTTTAAAGGTTGGATGGAGTAAACACTCACTTTGAGCAGCTCCTGTTTCTCCTTGGCTTCGTCAGCAGCACGACCGTGGTCCTGTGGGTCACCCTCCTCCTCGGCCAGAGCTCCCTCTGCTCTCAGCAACCAGCGGGCCACAGTATCCAAGGGGGCTGGAAGGCTCTTATCTAACTCAATTTTGTATTCACGAAGCTAAATGAAAAAACAGAGAGAAAGAAGTCAAATTTAATTTAAAGTAAACTGTCTTTCAAATTAAAATGCATACAAAAACATTTATAGTGTGTGCAGAAGAATATAATACAGATGTATACCTGCATATTGTATATTGATGCATACATGTAAATAAGACATTGTAAATATATAACATATTGGAGAAGCCAACTATGTAACCTAATCAAACACTACCAAAACTAACCACATTTAACCACATTAAAAAAGTTTAAATATACCAATATCAAAAACTGTACAAGCTTTACTGAATGGGAAAAGAGATTTGAGTGGAGCGGACCTTTTCAGTGAGGGTGTCCCATGCCTCTCTGAGAGCCCGCTGCTCTTCGCTCAGTTTCGAGGTTCGTCTCATTGCTGTCAACAAAGGCATGATGGGCCGCCGTTGCTCATTAAAGGACACGAGAAAGGTCTGAAATACCTGAGGGATTGAAAATGAAATCTTTAGTGCCACTTCTGTAGGGTCAACTCAAACAGCAAAATTTCAAGGATACACTTTTTCTTTTTTAAGGACACTGATGATAGATAGATTGTTTCATGGGAAAACTATTACATGTCATTGTGCAACAAGACAGAATGGGGCTGCTTTAAATTGAAGAAGCAGCAATAAGTTCTTAATAACTGAAGGCAACATAAGCCAGAGGCTGCCAACTGTGTCTCCAATTGGCATGTTGCAATCATATATGAATGTAACAGTTAACAAGACAATTACTGCAGTGTTTTAAAATGCTACATGTAACACAATGTTTTGCCATTACGTATCTTGATAGGAACTAGCTGGAAACGTACATGGTATCTCTCTGAGTAGCTCTCTCCCTCCGTGGAGTCCCAGCCCTCCAGGAGCTCATCGTAGGCCTGGGCCAGCCAGCACGTCACTTCCTGTGCCTTGCGATCAGGTGTTGCCTGGCAACATGATAATTACAAAATAGTTATTGACTGAAAACATTTCCAGGCTTACCTAATTTCATTACCCAGTGGTATAGTCATGCTTATCAGGGTCAGTCATAAGCAGTGACGTTTAGTTTGATTTAAATGTCTTGTAAGAAGACTGAGGCCAAGACACAGGAGAGGAAGGGAAGTCAATCACTGTCAAACTGCTCTAACATATTATCATCTATGACAACTAAGACAAACTAGATTGCAACTGAATACTAAAACATTTCTCCCCATACAAATCCATGAAAAAAAAAACTGCAGCTTTGTTTATTTATTTATATCCCTCACGAGTAGAAGAGGTGGTAAAACAAAGGCAAGACAACGGCTGCAGAGAAAAAGCTGTTCTACTCCATCTAGCACTAAAATACCATATTTATTATGCTATAATTATGTAAACAAAAGAGCTAAGCAAAATCATTTCCCACAAGGCAACAGCACCAGTCATGGGATACTTAATAAACAGAATGGAAGCTGAGGTGCCAGAATGTCTTGCATTTAAAGCAAGCCTGTGCACAGTAGAGTTCCAAGCCCATAGATGTCTGTTTTGGCAACAAGTTTGTTTTTTACTCATAAGAACATGGCAACATGGACAACAGCCACCTTTATTCTCACAATGTCAGCTGTATGAAAACAAAGAGTTCAGTGTGTAGTAGAATTAAGGTTTATTTGTTTTAATTTGATGCATTATGTAGGGCAATTTCTAGATTTATTTTCAGATGTGTTTCCCAAATTTGAACAAAACTCTTCATTTTGCAGAGGTCTGATTTTTTGTGCTGTTCACCCTGCAACACATCTTGCACAATCACTGCAGAATGAAGAACACCTTGGGGAAAAAGTAACAACATAAAAAGTCGATTAAAAACTAAAATGTCTACAGCAGCTACACGTGGACAAGGTGATATCCTGTGAGAGACTCCAGCTGACAGCTGCTTTGTCCACTGCCACTGATCTTTCATGAGTTCTGCGACAGGCCAAGCCCGCAGGATTTCATAGCTGCACTGCAGTCACCCCATGATCACTTTATTCATCTCATGGGAGGCAGAGAAACACACCCTTACCGTGCTTTTGGATTTCTTCCCAGAGAACAGGTCAAACTAGTTCGATTCTGCATGATCAGTCCTGCTATGAAACCTCCATGTGATTTATAGGTAATCTTGGCTTGAGCAACCGACTTTTTAATTTAAATAGCTGCCATGCTGTCCCAATAAACAACTCTCCTAGTATATAATCGTTAGCAATAAAATCTAATGTTATTTGCAGGTGCTGCAGAGGATTGGTGCAGCTGATTTACGCCATGTGACACAGCAGACGATAACAAAGCAGCAACCCAGAGGGTTTGCAAACACTGAATGAACACACAAAAATGTCTGTTATTTTTAACCCATTACGCAGTGACAGGGCGGTGTGGCAGTGACAGAGACAGAGTAGATTGAGACAAATGAAAGAAGAAGTCATATGGATTTGGGTTTGTTTTCAAAATTAAATAATACATTTTGTAAAAGTTTCTTTATAAATGTCAAGTATTACTGCCTTGTTTTTGTTTATGTGGCCTTTAATTTCAGTCAAACTGTTTTATTTATTAATTCATTAATTCATTCCTTCTCTTTTTTTTATAGTTTTGTATAGTTCGTAGTCCTGTCAGTGTCGTCCAGTTTGTTTACATTTTCCCCTATTTCCCAAAAGCTGCAGTAAATTCTCTCCCCAAAAATGTTAGTGTTGAAAAAAGATTATTTCAGATATCTAAATTATTATCAAATCTAACGTGTCACTGAATCCATTGCTGGTTAATTATAACATAAGCAGGTGGCTTAAAGCTGAGAGATGAAACAGCGTGGCGCTATGGCTGCAGTGTCTACCTGTCGCAGAGGTGAAGCAGAGATAGCAGGAGTGTAGTGAACAGGCAGGTTGATTGGAGAAGGACTTTTAGGAGGAGTCAGATATTGTGTCTAGGAGGAAAAAGGAAAGTAAAGAGGAGGAGGAGCAGAAACAGTGGAGAAAATGATGCCAAGAAAACAGAAATTCTAAACAAAACGTTATTGTGGAAAGTGGCATGTGGCAGAGGTAACTGAAGGGCAGTGCACTAACAAAAACAGACACAGTGATTCTTTATACTAGTTATGGTCAGGATAACCAAATTTAACACAACTTCGATGCAGGTAAAACCTTCAATTTACAAATTGGTAACACAGTAACAGTTTTACCAAATGTGTTTTGTAAGCTTTAAATAATTTGCAATTACAATTTCCAGAAACATTCCGACCTGACTGGTATGTCGGAGGCTGACATACACACATCTGTATCTGCATATATTCTGGACAATTTGCAAAAAAGAGATGACAGTGCAAATGAAGAAACAGATAAACAGATGGTGGTGTGGAGTCGGTGAAGAACAATACATTTATTGTGGTACTGTAAAGTAGCCTTCCTCTGGTATATATCTTTGGAACAACTCTCTGTTCTGACCAGATTTAAAGGATTCCTGTTCAACAGGAGTGTGATTACGTACCTATCACCCACGTGCATCCATGCATCCATCTTTATACTCAAATACAGATTTTGAAACAGTGAACACATCAGACATAAGTCAGACTCTTTAACCATAAGGATTGAAGAAGCTGAAAAAGAAAAATCCACTAAGCATTGATTTACTGATTTGCACATGAAAAGACATCCAGGTGTCGAGGTTAAAACTGGCAAAATTTGGTTAAATCTGTGATTACAGTCTAGCTTAGACCTGCTTCACAGTAAAATTAAGTTGTCTACATTGAAACAACTTTTATACGTAACCAAAGCATGTAAAAACTTTTCAACCACACTTTGCCTTATTTAACTTTGATGTGCAGATGTGTAGACTTCTTTTGACCTGCAAACCATCAAATCAATGCTGACTGAGCAGGACTGAATTAGACAGAGCTCAGCTGCATCCTAATTATTGACAATGGACTGCAGTGGTTAAACGGTTAATACCATCTTCACCAGAATCCAAAACACTATCTCAACTACTACACTGACATTAAACCTTTTCTGCAAACATTGCTGCAGTGTCACATGGTGCCCTATTTTGCTTGATGTTTGAGTAGAATATGATACAGTGAAACAGACCTGCATTTCTTCCTCTGGCACTGGCAGGTCCCTGGAATACTGCAGGAACTGAGCCACGTAGGTCATGATGGACTTCTCATCAGGGTCTCGAACGTCCACATCTGCATCCACATCACAATCCTCCATGATTAGCCCCTTACTGTCAAAGGTTTAGACTAACACATAAGTAAGCTCCTCGGTACTGAAATCTGAGGGACAGAGGTGTAACTCTGTTTTTAAAACATCCGGCTGATTAAAAGTCTGCTGACAAACTAACAAGCAGAGCAAAGTGAAACAAGTGAGGGGTTTATATTAGACTGAAGCAAACAAGCAACAAGTGAGTCAGCAGACTGTTAGATCGTCATCTCACTTGCCCTTAGGCTCCTTTGGTATGGCTCAGTCACAGCACCCAGCCACATTCAGCACACTTTCACAGTGATTCACATGGCACCACATCAATTACTGCTACACAAGTATGCCAGTGAGAAAAATGGGAGAAATCATCTTTGTAATAGAGTTTTTGAAACAGACGAAGAGGCACAGAGGGATATGCTAAATATGAGCAAAACACTAATAGTTAGTAATAGATAGTTTTCATGTAAACCAGTAGAATTATGTGCAACTGTAGAAAACTGATTGCAGAAGACTGGCAAATAAATCATCATAAAAAGTCAACCACATGGTAAATCTATGTGAGTCTGTGTTGTGAAACTCAGAGGATTCTCAAAATGTTCATGTGTTCATGTTCATGTGCATCAGCATCAACTTTATAAACGGCTGCATTCATATTCTCTTATCTTGATACAGTCCAGCCCAAGTAGCATGATATGTGAAATTATCGCTGGGTGCAGGGGTGGGGGCGGCAAGCCTACTTGATATTTCCTGATTTTGCAGCCTGAAATGAAAACAAACTACGACTTTTTTCTTTGTCAACAATCTAAAAAATAAGCAATAATAATAATAATAATGTGTTTTGAAAAGTTTGTAAATTTGTTAAAATGTATTTAATCTAAGAATATATTTTCAGCCTGTTTTACTATCACGTTTATTCATATTATTTTGAAGACAAAGGACTCTGCTCCTTAGTGGTGAGACATAGCTGGTGGAATATGTACAAATCTGGGGCTAAAAATAATGAGCAGCAGGTCAGCTATCAATATCATGAACAAATGATATTACATTTCCCTGTGCACACAAACTGATGATAATGTGTGAAATGTGTATTTGATTATTGTATTGTACTCTCCCATGAAAGCAGTGCACAGAATGTTATATTATGGAACAGAACTGCATTCAATAATGTATCCAATGGGAACAAGTATTAACTCATTTAAAAACAAAACAAACTGCGACTTCCATAATATAATTAACAGAGTGTTTTATAATAGTCCAACAATATTACTATATGGACTTATTTCTGGTAAAGTAACAGCAAGCTATGATATTTCTACAGTGACTTTACAGCATCCACCTTTGTCTGAATTTTAACTTGTGATACAGAGCGACAGAGGTTCTGGTATAGCTTTTCTATCATACTTCACCCACACCTGTTGCACTAGTTAAACCTGAACAGTGTCGGCAGAATATTCACATCACACCTACATCAGGGTCGCCGCTCCCAGCCCGGTGATGATACGACTGTTCAAAAACAATCACTCAAGAGGCTGATGCTGTTTTACCTCAAATTAAATATTTATCAGACCACATATGACATTAGAACTTAAACAAATCCAATATTTATTGTTTTCATTGTTATTCAAAAACATAAGGGAGAAAAATAGTTTAGTAAGTGCTCGTGCTTCTTCTGTCATACAGCGGGTTTTGTCAAACTATTGCAATAAAGTTCAGTCACTCACCATCAGGCTCCAGCAGTCTGGGGATCCTGAGCTCTTTCTCTGCAATGCGGAAGGCCTCCTCCAGATTCTGTTTGTTGCTTCTGGTTCTGGCTTTGGACAGATCCACCAGGTCGGGCCGCAGAGCATACAGGATCGCCAGGAAGACCACTCCACTCCTCCAGCTTGCTTTGAAGTCCTTCACATTTATTGAACAGCCAGCTCTGAAGGAAATAAATCATTCAGTTATTTATTATATACAGTCTTTAGTATGTGCTGCTGTTTGACACAGTGTTTTGATAATGTTGCTACTGGGAGATAAATTTAATTAAAATTAACAATATGAATGCAACCAGTGACCAAAATCCAGAAAAAACAGACAAAAGAATGAATCTAACATAAAGAAACTTAGAAACCAACCACAGCATTTAAGGTAAGTAAAAAACTAATTCACAGACTAAGTCCAAGACATCCAGGACAACATCAATATTTGAACAAATGAAACAGGATAATATAAATAATATACCAAAAAAGTCTTTGGATAAAAATAAATTTTCAGTGCTTAAATTAGTGCTAATACTATTGTCTTTATGAAGTTCCATTATCATTGCTTCTTCACAGAAAAAACACAATAACAAATGCTACTAAGTAAACACAGCAATTCGATGATATTAAATACAGGAGGGAAATACGTAACAAAAAATACCATTAAAGCTCCTGTGTATAGGAATGTATTTTAACAGATTTTGGAAGCCAAAGTACCTGAGCAAGTACAGGTCAGTAAAGCCCTGATCAGGTTTTGGTCTTTAGCCCAGACCTGGAAATGACCAAGAGGTCCCAGTGGGAGGATATATCACTTTTTGAATCACATACTTGGCCCACAACAGAAGTTGTATCTAATAGAGGTTTCTCAATGATTTGGCAAGCAATCAATGTAACCCTATATATACCCTATACAACACAGTAACATCTTTGCTCATTAATGCCATTCACTGAGTGCGTACTTGTGACACTGTTCCCGGACCCAGAGCATCAGGGCCTTCTTGGCAGAAACCCTGAAGCGGCTGTGTAGTGGTGAGCCTCTGGGAGGAACAGGACTGCTGCTGGCCGAGCGGCTCGACAGGGTGGAACGTGAGTCCAGACTGGCCAGCGACTCCATGGAGGACTGACGTGAGTCGAATGATAGGCTGCTGGCCAACTCCTCGATCTGAGAAGTCCCCCAACACACACACTCAACATTTTAGGCATTTGTATTTGGAAAGTGAGTTGAAGGTAAAAAAATATGTAAAACAACAACAACAACAAAAAACTTACAAAATAAGACAAAGAGAAACAAAGAAAGGGGAAGGTAAAAATTGCATGAGAAAGCATCCCTGGCTAATAAAAAATATATTTTGGAGATGTTAAGTTTAAAGGTTCAGTCAAAATGTATGAGCCGAGACGGAGAGCAAAAAGATAAAAATAGAGAGAAGAACAACAAATGTAAAACAAAGAGGACAAGAAGACAGGAGAAGAAGAAAAAAATCTATGACAATGAAAAATGTATAACTCACATGATATTGTAGAATGACTGTCCATATGAGGCCCAGGATGATGGATGGTCTGCCATCAATGATGTCAGGAATGTTTATATTTACTAGTTTGATCTGGGGAGAAAACAGGATCTAATTTAGACTTTCACAACGTCTCTATTGAAACATTATGAATAATCTCATTATTCTCTGTAAAAAAAAAAAAAAAAGAACCCTTGCACAGTCAGTCACAAGATTAATCGTCTGCCAAATGTTTGCTAAAACCAGAGAGGTGGTGCAGTAGTTAATTTGGAGTTTGAAATTTTGACCTGTAAATATACATGTGTTGGTGTAATTTTCTGTTGAAAATGTATCATATCTCTGATTTGTTCAATACCAGACCTAAAGGTCTCACTATAAAGTCTGTGCTTTTATTTGGTCAACAGATCCAGATCCCACTTAGTGAGTCATTTACCGATTTCTTCTTTAGAAAGGAGAGAGCCTTCTCAATGTTGCTCCTGTGCTGAAACATTCCCCTGCCTCTCTCCCGACTCTGCAGAATACAACCAGAGAGTCAGTCAGTTGGTGCATTTAAAATGTTAGCTGTTATTTGAAAAGCATGTTAAGGGCTGAGCAGAGACAGGACTCACAATGTGCTGGCCGCTCATCACCTCCAGCAGGTCCAGTAATTTGGAGCCATCACGGAAGTCGTTGAACAGATCCACGACCATACATGGTGGCCTCCGCTGTCACAACACATCATGAGTCAAAAAACATCAAAACTTATACTTATTCAAATATGAGTATAAAATATATATTAATACAAAGGATGAATAGGAGTATAAGAATTTTGTAACTGTATTAAAAAATGTGTTTTGCAACAAAATCAAATAAAATTTAAAATCCGTTTGGAGTTTGGAGTGCGCAACTTTCAAATTTACCATGTTTATGTGGCTTGAGCTAAAAGATGACTTTCTCCTTGTGGCATCTAATCAAAACCAAATAGTTAAACTTCAAAAGACGCTGTGGTCAAGCTGAAAACAAGACTTCTTGTTAGTTTCTGAGAAGCTGACATTTTCATGCGATGGGAAATCTACTCCAGAAAATCATGATCAATCATGTTTTACTAGTACATCTGACAGGGCATGAATCAAAGTTTTGATCTCACAGAGACCTTTGTCAGGCTCCACGAAGCAGCAATGAAAAATCTGTATAAGTCATAAATGATGGCATGTTCATATTAAAATCACCCTGCCCCAATTCTGAGGAAGTTCTCAGTCCCAGCTCTTAGGAAGGTGTTGAATGATAGTCAGATAAACAAACCGCCCAAAGCTTCTCACAAGAGACTCTCAAGGGCCTGTGGATGGCTCAGATTAAAATTATACTGTATGTATTTTTTGTGACAATATTTGGCAATTCACGTGGTTATGATGACATATTCTGATTTTAATACAGGTAATACAATTACTAGCTTTAAAATCTTTAAAACAATTGAGCTTTTATCAAACGTTTTTGTACATTTTCTTGATGTGGTTCAATGATAGAGGAAAAATGTTGCCTAAAAAAAATCTGAAGGTTACCTAATCTTATCAGATGTCTGTCAGCATATGTGACAATAAGTAAGAAAAAATGAAATTCAGCAGTTTAGTAACTGCAATTTATGTTTATGCAAAACAAACCATAATAGCATGTCGTATTTTTCCTTCATAATTAATATTAAGCTACAAACCATCTTTAATGGGAACCTTATAGTCTGTGAACTTTATTAATGTCAACAAGTAACAAATAAGTGGAATATGAGGAACAAAGTTATTTCCTTCCACACAGTAGCCTATAAATGACATTGGAGATGAATAAACACCATTCTCCTGAGGGCTTTATGTTTAGCTTTTCTACAATACAAAATAACCTTTGCTTGAATAGCAAAATCCTGCCTTTTGAATTTCAGCACTTCCCAAAGTGGATATAGAGCATTATAGAAAGAGAACTATTCACATGTGACACAAGGTATTGTTGCAATGTGAGCTCTAATGTGAACAACCACCAAAGGATTAGCAATCATCTCCACCATTCAGTTTATTGGCAGAGTCCCCACAGAGTCCAACACTGAGCTGGCTGGACATCAGTAGGTGGATCGAGGGGGGTGTGGTTGACGGGTGGTGGTGGAGGGAGGGGGAGAGTGGTGGCCGTCTGTTGCTGTCTGTCTGTGTGCTGTGAACCTTGCTACGCAATGCTATATTTATGTGCACAGTCCCCCCACCACCACCACCAACACCATCACCACCCCCCCACTGTCACATTCACAGCTGACCTCCAACATGAGGCTGAAAGAGAGCTGACAGTCTGCTGCTGACTCATGTTGGGGGGTAGTTTGAGAGCAAGACAGTGACCTTTTGCAACAATACTGTTTTTGCCAAATTCACACCATGATGCATCTATTTTAAACACAAGCTGGTCACTGGGAAAGCCCTCCAATAGTAATTAAAAGTAGCATGTGGTCATGTTTTATAAGTTTTGATAACTCTCACTTGTTTTTGAACTTTGACAAAGCTCCAATTTGCTGTCAGGAAAATATCCTTAATATTTCATCTAGTGTGCACGTGTTTACAATGTGATATCTTCAAGCCTGGCTTACCTAATTTTGCCTCTTGTATATCATTATGAATTCAATTATTATTATATAATATATACTTCTTCAATTACAAACAATTATCTTGTTAACTGCACAACTGCTTTTTGTTCCCTTTCATGATATACTCTTTTAAAATATACATTTAATTCTATATATACTTATCTATATCATGAATAATACAAATATTAACATTAAAACAAATGAACTACAAGTGACTGGAATTAAATGTTCTAAAACATATTTTGAATCACTGGTTACTGAAAATTAGTTAATTTGTGTCACAGTGAGCAGGTTACATGATGTTTGATGGACCATCTTATTATTGAACCATTTCATATATTAAGGGACTATGGGTGTACTTGTGAGTACAGCTGGTGATCCATCATATCATGCCCTCACATGTTCCCACCAGCTGCATCAGCTCATCTTAAGGAATGGAAATTACTGTGTATAAATTACACAATGACTGGATAAAATGAAGGAGAGAAGGAGAGTGTATAGATAAAACTACCTGTGTGCTGTAACATAAAGCATACTGAAGATTAAAGAGTCTAATTAACTGACATAAAGTTCCCTTATGCTAAAAAGACTAAACGATCAGTATGTGAAGGATAGTTTAATTTATCAAGGTCAAGCCTACTGGTGTCCTTCTGTTTCTTTAGTTTGGTTTCATGTGGCCAATCTAACTGTGTGTTAATTATCATTAGACTCACCATATACAGTATATAACTTTGAGGCAGGAAGTACAGGGCTGTGTGTAGGGCTGATGAGGGATGGTGAGAAATGATAACAGCATAACCTCTATACTGCAACCATGTGATGCCTACTGTGGGGTTGAGCTCATTATCGACATAACCACATTGGGGTTTTTTTGGGGGAGGGGTTTTTGTATTTTATTTTTTGGTTGGTGAAAGTTACTGAAGTACATGCGGTATGTGATATGAAATATAAACAAAAAATGAATCATTGTTTAGCTGCCCATCCCATCCACAGAATTAGATTCTATTTGTGGTGGTTCAGTAAGGGTTGATGTAATATTGTGTTCTGCCTGAGCCCAGTCCGGGCACACATTCAGCACGATGTCATTGAGCACAGGCACACAGGAAGGACACAGTCTGTAGAGAGGACCGGTAAAATGACAGACAGGGCCAGTAAAAACCGTATAGATTTTTTTGACAATCCATCTGCTGGATTTCCTTTGTGCTCCCAATGGCAGTCTGACCACAAGAGATGGGTCCATTGTCAACGTGTTTGTTTGTGTGTTTGTTTGTTTGTTTGTTTGTGTGCGTGCGTGCGTGCGTGCGTGCGTGCGTGCGTGCGTGCGTGCGTGCGTGCGTGTGTGTGTGTGTGTGTAAAAGAGAAATAAAGAGAGAGCAGTACAAGAACAGGCTGAGTTGAGCAGCTCTACAATGAAGGAACGGCACACAACACAGCTTTAGAGATCTCTTATGTAAAATTATTTCTATACACAAATTAGACTTTGGCAAGTGAACCAACAGGAACAGGAGGGGTAGATCATGGGGAGATTGTCCACTAGTTATTTGATGACAGAGACAGTGTCCTTCTCTCGGACGGATCACCAAATATACTTTGATGACCATTAATATACCTGGGCAACCCGCCCAGGAAAGTCTATGTGTGGGAAACACTGATATGTTCCTTTATTAGTTAATATTGCACTTTGAAAAAGCCAAATCAGGCTATAACATAATTATTATTAGTATTATAGCTGTAATTTTGCCTAAAGAATATCATTTACTGTTTGAAGAGTGAAGAAGACTGGTAGTGTCACTGCAGGGGAAAACATGGAGTGAAAGTAAGCTGAACGAATAGGATTTATTTATGCAAAATTAAGAGTTTGATGATACTAAAATGCAACATGGATCATTTTTTATTAGTTGCTTCCCCTATTATTGTTAATGACTGATAAAAATAATGGGGAGAGGGGGCGTGAACTTTTTTTTGCCTTCTGAAGGGGGCATGCCAGAAAAGGTTTGAGAAACACTGCATTATAGCTCTTTTGTAGAAGTTTTCTCTTCAAATCAGCTGAACTTCCTCGACCACAAACACAGTCCACTCTGTCAAACACTGTAGAGAGTTCGGGGTTCAGAGACACAGCTCACCTTTGCCAGCTGAGCGTTGACCCAGTTGGTGAAGGTCCTCTTCTGAATCTGTTCTTGCTCCACTGTTGAAGAGGAAGAGACACAGGATGTCAAGTTTACCTTATATTATCAGTCATGCAAACAGTAAATCACACAGGTAGTTCACATTTAAACTGCGCAAAGGTCATGATGCTAAACATGAACTATTTATACTGCGTGCAGCTGCAGAGTTGGCTCAATCCCCTAGATTGCTAATATTATTAACAACAGCGAGTAGGCTGTATGACTCCTTGGTAAAGAGAGCAGTTGCTGCAGTGACTCTGAGATCAGATCAGGTTAGGTAACATTGTCCTCACCACTGCTTGCTCAAAACAACCGATGAACTAACCCAAACTCTAATGGCAGACATCTGGGTTCATGTCACATCTTTTTAAATCGGTGTTATATTTTTTTTATGTATAATCACACTGCTTCCTTAACTTTGATGCAATGGTCATTTTGGGAAATACACTTCAGTTTTCTTGCAGAGAGGTACATAAGAAGATCAATGTCAATCCCATATCTGCACAGAAAGGTGGAGCCAGCAGCTAGTTAGCTTAGCATAAACTAGGACTGGAAACAGGAGGGAAACTGCTAGCCTGACTCCGTCTAAAGATAACCCTATCCCCAAACCGGATCCGTCTACAAGTACTGTACCTCTAAAGCTAACATTCTGTCTCCTTTGTTTAATCCATACAAAACCATACCCTGCTCTACAAACTTAGGTCCCTCTGGCAGGAAAACAAAACTCCGCTAAAGGTCGACAAGACTCATCAAACTCAGTTTTCTGAACAGCTGTGAAAGTCTGATAAAAGTCAAAATCACACAACCAAAGTTTGTGTAACCAGTACCTGTTTACCTGAGTCAGAGAAGGGCCTCATATAAAAGGACCATAGCTTTCAGCTGTCAGTGTGTGATTCATTTAAACAACAGGCAAAGACTTTTGTGCACCTATTGTGAAATTAGCCAGGCGTTAACAGCAGTAATAACTGTTCCTTTTAAACACAGGTTATGACTTTAGCTTACACCCAAGGGTTTGGCCAATCAGCTTGGAAAACCTTTGGGTATAATAATTACAAACAGAAATATTTGGTCTGTGTGTTGTCTGAACAAGCACAAAGCCTCAGTTCAATAATTATAGCCATGGAAAATAATTCAGCATAAACAGAGCTGCAAGCAAAGAGTCTTAACCACGCATTACCAAGCACCACACAAAGATTATTTTAAAGTGAGGAAATAGCTTTCTATTTGACTTGTATTAAAGTACGTTAAAAACAAGTTATTGTCAGTCTGCAATATGTTTCTGAAATCTATCCAATTGCAATAAAATTTTGAAGCCAGGCGGGAGATTACAAATATAACTGGAATGCAATCTGACATAGAGGAGCTGCACAAGTACTGACTTCAATTTCCCTGCAAGTACATGTCTTGGAATATGATATTTCATACATGCATTTTTACCAACATGGTTGGAAAATGCATTTAAATATTCTGTTGACACATTTATACATTTAGAATGTATTAATGAAAATGTGCAGTGGGTTATTTTTACATGTTGAATGCATTTTGAAATATACACTGTACTGTTGTACTGCATTTGCCTCTTGACAGCTGCCACCAGTGAATTTATGTTCTTACAAAGAGCATGCATCATCAGTGAGGTGTCATTTCAAACGTCTTCATATCATATAATTTGTTGATTGCCCTAAAGGGAAACTGTAAATTATATATTCACAACTAAAAACTGTATTACAATTATCACACGCCACAGAAAGGTTTCGGCATCCAACATTAATGAGCGTAAGCAACAAGATGCTGTCGGGAAACTAGCCCGCCACTCACCACTGTAAAACTCAATGAAGTCATTCAGGTCAGTGACAGTATGAAGAGTCTCACATAAAATCCAGTCCTCGTTCTCCATTGTCCCCATGAAGTCAACTTACTAACTGAACCAAAATGAACATCTTAATCAAAGCTTTTTTAAACTTACAATGTATCATTGTCATCAGATTAAGAACTGCATATAGTATCTAGTATATAGTAAAAAAATATAATCATCTATTATCTATTGCTCAGTGAAAAAACTGTGATAAAACTTGAGATAGGAACTATGAGGGTTTTTACCTGACAACAACGATCTATTCAGATATTTCCTAACACTGATCATTATGAAATTGCCTCATCTTGCAGCTCCTGAAGTCTTTAACCAGGGTCCAGCTGAACTTTTGGCTGATTTGTTTCCCAGTTTACTGCATAAATTAGCAGCTAGAGACTAGTGGTCCTTCCTGCTCCGTGCTGAGCTCCAACTCTCTTTCAATCTGTAAAGACCTCTGAGATGCATTAACAGACAGCTTACAGACTATTTTCTGTCTTAATATGTTTAACAGCAGGTCACCTCTGGCTGCAGTTCACTTGCAGTCTAATCTTAATCATAGAGAGCCTCTATGGTGACTCAGACACCTTATTATAATTAATCTGGTATCATCAAACAAAGATAAGGGAGAGGAGAAAGGGGGTTGGTTTTCTGTTGCAACATGACCCAACATGACTCTGAGTTGTTTAACATATGGACAGAAGCACTGCTGATCACTCATCTTCAAACCAACAAAAACTGATTAGAAGAAGTTTGTAAGGGTTTCTAGCTGCCAAGTGAAGAGGATCGAGAAACTGGAGGGCTGTGACACACTTGAGAGTTTGCCAGAAGAATTATTTTAAACAAACCCATTTGGTCACTGTAACTTCAGTCAGTTCCAGAGTATTTTAGTAGCTGGAGAAGCTGAAATGAATCCTTGCTATATTTCAGTAACAGGGTTTATAACAAACACAACAAGCACCAATTTATACCAAGATCTTGTAAATTACAACTACCAAGATGTTTTCCAAGTACTATTCATATTATTTTTACTGATATCTTCAATAGAGCTGAAACATCATGTTCCTGTTCTGCATGTAAAAATATAATTTATGGCCGTCATCATCTGGGTTTTGGTAGCCAAAGTAGTTCAGCTTCATTCTTAAGAGATAATTTACTCTGAAATTCCTGGTGGAGTACATCACAGAACAACATACTGACAAATACAGATTTGACTGATTAGCAGAAAGAACAGTGCAAAAGTCAATACAATATGAAGGTGCGCTGATCACACAAAATTCACACCAACAGTCACAGAAGGTCAATGAAACCAAATGAAAGTGATTTGTGCCTTTGATGCTTCTGTAACATAAATCATAATATGGTAACAATAAGGAATTTATAAAATGTCATCCACAACAACAGGTGATATTTAAGGTTCTTAGCTGCTGATAAAGTGGGCGATAATAATTCAACTCTGCTAATGGTTTTCCATTGTTATGGCAACTTCTGGCATGGGCTGAGATGTTGTTTAAAGGTAACAACATCTCAGCAACATCAACAGAATTTAACAGACAATGTTTATTTATGTGTGGGTTTCATTTCAAAATTGATGTTACATCACATTGTTTAATACCGACCCATGAGTCGGCTTACTAAGCGCATATTAGTTTCCTTTAGGTAATAGGCTTCCAGCTTATTCGCTAAATTAGTATCTGTAAACTAAGATCATCTTGGTAATGCATATAATTTACATGCTAGCTACAAAAGCTAGCAGTTGCATGTAAACAAAAATCAGTATCATGGCTCACAGCATCACAGTAGAGCTCTACATTCAGGGTAATGATCTATTCAAAGTTTCACGATTACAAATAAAGCTACAGGAGCCAAAACCTCACTTTGAATTTCTATTTCTACTTCTACGGTAATGAGTGCTATACTGGCTGATTTTAAGCAAATATATTACAGACTGAAAACAGTTACTTTATTTGAAAGTGGAGGCAACACATTATTTAACATAGACCACCTTATCTTCATACCAGTATATTTCCTAAACTGATCAGTGTGACTAAAGAAATTGATACATGCATGACCTAGTAGGCAAAATACTTTCTTGCTATAAGGTCCAAAACCTACCATGGCCCGAAGGACAAACTTTCTTTCAAAAGAAAACGAAACCTGTATTTGATTTTTGATTTACTCTCTGTTGAAAAGAAAAATCCCTGCTAAGATGGAAGGTTCAGTGGAACTAGTTTATTTATAGCTGTAGATTTACTGTTACACTGCAGCAGTCCACCTGAGATATACATACTAATAAAGATGATAATTATATTATTGTACAATAATATCTGCACAGTTTTGTTCTGTCACAACCATAGAGACAAATAAAAACACTCACCCCTGATGGGATTACTCATGCTGATTCAGCAGGGAAAGTTACCAGATCAACAAACTCTCATGAATTTAAACCAAACTTCTCTATCTAGTAAACACATGGTTTGGACACGGACTCTGCAGATCCATGATTGCAGGAGAAGACGTGAAGAAAAAGCTGATATAAAATTACTTTGAAAGCATTTCTTGCTTAACCAGTTCACAGTCCACATTTCCAGCCTGCAGGGAAGCAGGTGAGATCCATTTGACTCCGCCTCTTTTACCTCTGACTCACAGAGGCTTCAGGGCTGCCCAAATAAGACATGCAACAGTCCCCCCTGCAGCCTCATGGGAACTTTATTCTACATAAACATATTGTCATATTCAAATGTCAAGTGCTGTGAAAATTTGGATCTCTTACCTGCCCTAACCTGACCCCTCCCCTCAAATGACCCACTAAAGTGGTAACTAGGATTAGGATTGTTTGTTTTTACTTCACAGTTTAAAACTCAGATCTTAAGGTCAAAAGTTAACTTATTTAATTACTTTTTATTTGTGTTCATTATTTTTTGCATTTGCTACATTTCCTTTGATTAGATGTTTATCTGAGGAACGTTTTTAAAAATGATAGAAAAAATTAAATGATAACCATGATGTCAATTTGTATTATATACATCATATTTACTGCCCACTTTAAAAAACTGTTAGATGGAATTTTTCTTATGCACATTTATTTATTTATTCATTTTTCATGTATGTTTTTTACTTTGCATTATTTTGCTCATGCTTGTTCTGCTTGGATCATGAGTTGCTCTTAAAAACTATATTTACAGACTGTGAAGTCTCTGAAGTGCTACAAAATGTTACTATAGTCATCAAGTCTACATGGAACATCACATCTGCTCCCTACCGGAGCCATTATGTAGCCACTAAACACAATACATTCTTCTCACGTGCTGTTGAACAACGACTTTGAACCTTCCGTGTGTTTTGTTGCAGTTAATCACTCTAAAAGCATCATGTAATAAAACATAATGAGACCAGATTACATGTTCTCTGTTCTAGGAAGGATCCTTTCTAACCATGCTGATGCAAACACTGAATACACCCAACATTCACACACAATATGAGCTATTTTAGTAACATTCTTTCATCATTACCACTTCAAATATACACAGAAAAAAACTCTCTTAGACTTATTTAACAAGCTGGCTTGTCATGGGGGCGTAAGTCTTACATCATCCATTCTGCACATTGTACCAGCTGGAAATTACATAGTTGGAAAAACATTTACAAGCTTTTAGTAAAAAACACTGTGTTCTAAATGTGGGATGGGTGGGGGTATGGGGAGTCATGCACTGAAAATAGTCCAGTAGAGAACCTTACAAGAATGGACCCAAAATCTAAGGAGAAGAAAGAACTGAGGTGGGTGGACTAAAAGTGAAAGGCAGATGGGCAATTAGGAGAGAGAACAAGGACATGGACAGAGAGTTTTTAACATCCTGCAACAATATAGATCAGATGCTAAAAAAGAAAGAGACTGTCCATGTCAGACTGTGCTGCCATCTATTCATATCACAACTACAAAGAGAAGAAGAAGCACGGTCAGATTTACAGATACCTATCCACACTGCTGCTCTCAGAGCTTAACTGCGACCTCGCCTCAGTCACCACATGATAAACTTAAAGAATGAACCAGGTCTCACTAAAGCAACACTTCACCAAACAAGCTGAAAATACGACAGCAACAGAGATATAAAAACCTTCCTGCAAATGTCATGGTGAACACTGAATCTGAGAGCTGCAGTGCTCATTCCATGTATGTGATGAAAAGTGAGATGTCTCAGTCCAGATGCATTAACCCTCTAGAAACCATATTAGGAGCTGTTTCTCCAGGCAAACAACTCCAGGGGTACAAAAACCCTACCATGACAACAAAGTAGTGATTATCGGATAGAATTCTGTCATAATTTGTCAGTAAGTCATTGAGTGCTCTTGATCATTAAAAGTTATTTGCATTATCAGTTTTCTCTCAGTTATTCTTTTAATTAATTGTTTAGTCTATAAAATGTCAAAAATGAGAATCAAAATTTCCAAAAGCAAAAGCTGATGTCTTCAAACCAACAAATTTTCACATTTTATAGGTTGGAAAAGGGAAAACATTTTAAATTTGGCATTTAACAATGAATCAGCTATAAGTCAGGAAAATTGATTGACTAGTTTCAGCATTACATATGTTGTACTAGCATTGACAACACAATCAAACAACAACCCCAGCAGATGACAGCTTTGCTTTGAATGCTCAAGACAGTGAGTTGATGAGCGAGCAGCATTTATTATCTCCTCCACCCTCTCACTCTCTCCCTCTGAATGGCTCTTTTGCAATATGACTCATGTCTCTCTGAGAGCAGGGCTTCAGTTTCAACAGATTAAACCAAGCATGGCCTCAAAAAAAAGTGACAAGACTGAAACAGGACGGAGCCAGCAGCAGACTGAGATGAGGCCATCAAACTGCTCCCCTGAGCGAGACACATAACTGAGGCTTAATACTTATTATGTTGCCACAGTAACCAAGATAAAACACTGAACTCAGGACACTGGAGTTTTCTTTTCACACTTGCATGACCTCAACCTTCCTCTCAGGGTGAGCAGAGACCAGAAACAATGAGCCTTTGGACAGTTTTGCTTCAATACTTGGTGAAGTAATTCATCTGTTATAGCACCATGGTTGTAATAATATCCTAAAGCTGAGACCGAAACTAAGTATTCAAAGTAAAAAAAAAATTAAAATACCTCCAAAAATAATACAGTAAAGCCATCCAGCCACAATAAAACCCAAAAATTATTGCATCTTTGCTGGAAGTAAATCAAGACTGACCCTGCAGCAGCATGTGGACGTTGTCGATGTCCAGGGGGATGGACCCCCTCTCCACCAGATCATCTCTAGAGTAGAAGTCTGACGACATACTTTCTCACCCACAGCCTCCCGGCAGCATGGCACCAATCTGGAGGAGAGAAAGAAAACATCAGTCCAGTGTAGCTTCAACAGCAAAGCAGAACAGTATGTTTGTGTGGCTCAAGGTTTGATGCCCATTGGAGCCACTGTGATGAGAGTTCCGGTTCTTAAAACTGACTTTCTGAGAAACCTCCCTCTGAACAAAAACTACATGAGCAAACTTTGTGTTCAATAGAGAAAATGGAGACCTGTGAATTAGTGGAACTGCTTGTAGCTGCTGATCAAGGTCATGAAGGGTTAAATGTTTCTTAGATATTTACTTAAGTTTTTATTTAAGTGTGCTTGAATTCTGCATGTCAGCATTGTAAACAAAGGTTTGTGTATGCACATCTGGAATAACGACACTGCATATTGAAGGGAACCAACTGGACAACAGTGAGATTTTAATGTGTAGAAATTACTTCTGAATTATTTGACACATATTTCAAAACATGAAATATCAAAACATTGTAGTATGCACCTCATCTCTGTGATCGCTGATCTTTATAAACAGATGGAGAAAAAATGATATAATTCCACAAGGTTTGAAGATGCTTTCAGTGGCATTCTAGGTTAATGTTCGTACTGTACAGACAATTATCCCAATATGGAGCGCATGCTTCAGGTCCATCTTTCTTCAAAACTGATGTCTTGTGTCACTGATGAATACACTGAGTAGACTCGTCTATAATCTTTTCCTGGCGCAGCGGCTTTTAATCTTCTGTACCCTCACTGTTTAAAAAAGAACTGTTTACACTCTTTATCAAGCACACATGTAGCCAAGCTCTAGGTATTTGTAAGCTGCGTTTGTTGGGAAAAACTAAAATCTCAAGAAGTGCTTCACATAGCAAGGACCATAACTCCACTGAACAAACACATACAGAAACGATAGGAAAAAGCCCAACAATTTCATGAGAGCTTAAAGTTTAGTACTGACATCATTCAAAGACACAGAAAGCCATGCGCCACTGCCAACACATTAACAAACCAGCAGAAAACACTTCTAAAATACAGCTGAGGGGTTGTTTATCATTGTTTATAGAGCAATGAAACACTGTTAACTGACAGTGAGTAGTGGATGAAGAGCGCTGGGTGTTGGGCTGTGTTTCATCTTGTTCTCTCTCGCCCTGGGAAATGAGTAAGTGAACTGAGAAAAATGCATGACATTTAGACATCTCTCCTAACACGACTGCCTAAACATATCACACTGTCAGAAAATAAAGGTGCCTTTGATTTGACCAGCGCTTTCTCTGCTGTTCACAAACACAACTGACACTTTAGGGGAACAGACAGGTGAGCAGGGCTAAAATAAAACAGTGTGAAATAGCACCAGGCCTCACCAACATGTCATACCAAATGTCAGATCAGGTCAAATAGCAGTGGTTCTTTTGTTTTAACATGCCTGTACTGCCAGAGGGGTGGGATCGCCATCAAATGGACAAATCAGACAGTATCATGTTGATCAACTTCTTGTACTGCCTTCAATCACCCAACTACTACTACCAGTAGCATTAAACAAGTGCAAAGATGATTTCCAAGTTCTCTGTAAGACTGACGCATGCTCAGCAGGTTAAAAGGGGTATGACATTATAGAGTGATGAGTCATCACAAAGTCAGTAAAAACAAAACAAACTAGAAAGGACAAACGAGAAAGAACTCTGCACAATTCTATTCTCAATGCATCAGACCCTCAAATACACTAGAATACAATGTAAAGCTATATTTCTGAATATTTGTCTCAGGTTACTCCCATGGTGCTGGTCAATCTCTACACAGGAGCACAGCAGCAATTAATATATGCAATTTCTAAAAGCACAACTTAAAAACTGAACCACTGCGCTCCAATGTTAATGGATAAACACTGAAATAACGCTACACTGACACGTATGTGTGTGTATGTGGAGGGGGTTTGAACCACCATAGCGCAGCATTTAAGTTATTCTAAGGCTTCATGTCAGCTGCAGAATAAGTGGCAGGGGCAAGAGAGGAGGTGTGAGAGAGAGAGGGAGGGAGGGAGGCAGAGACAGAGGGACATGCAGGTCCAAGAGAGGAAGCAAAAGACAGGAAGTGTTGTAAATAAAAACAAAAAAGAAAATTAGTCCAAGACTCCAGTGGAGAGTAACTAATGGGAAACTGGCATGGGGCTCAAACACATGTATCATTTACAGGAAAAGACGACAGCTTTTATTGCTTTGTATTTTCATTGTCTCCAAGTAATAAAAACAAACTGTACATGGCTGTTAATGTGTCTAGTAAGATTGCAGGCCAACCACAATACAGTATGAGGCTGTTGTATGAGTCACAGTTGGAGACGAAAAAGTTTCAGTGATCTATCACAGTCGTTATTAGTAGATGTGAATTGTTTCAATTCAATACCCGTACCCACAGATCTTTTATACCTGGCAGTTTTGCTTTGCTACACAAATAAATGTGATGTGGTGTTCACCTGGGTGTGTGAGATTGTACTTGATTACGGATTCTTGCCGTTATTGTTGTATAAAAGCACAAACAGTACATTTCCAAAAAGGAAATGTGGGAAAGATTGAGAGAAAGGCAGGGAGGAGTAAATGAGGAAGAGTCAGGCACAACAGATGAAGAGAGAAACATAGCTCAAGAGGGGAAGAAGAAAAATAGAGTTAAGGAAGTAGAAATACGGCAGAACAGAACGGAATAGAATGAGAAAGCATGTCAGAGAGAAATGAACCTGAAGGAGAAAAGATAAGAACCAGAAAAAGAGGGACAGAGAGAGAGAAAGATTATGATTATGTAACAGCAAGAGCTTACAGAAGGCCAAGAGACAGAATCAATGAGCCAATGTCACAAGTCACTCCGGTCAGCTCTAATTGTGGCAACAAGGCAGAGGGCAGTGAAACACGTTGCAGTGTTGTGGAAAAAGCACAGGGAGGGGGGACACCTCGGGGCCACAACACCAGCTTTAGATGCTTTTTAAATGTATTTATGTGACTATTTATCCAGTTGAGGTGCCCACATTATTATTCAAAGCAGTAAGCCTGTGAGGAGGTTTGATGGGATAGAAAGGGCATTCAATCATGTTTACACATGAGAGCTGCCCAAGTCAGAGAGAGCTACATGAGTAATTTCATGTCAGCAGTTCAGTTTCACATTAATAAGTATAAATTTGTAGAGTGGATCTTGAGCCAAGACCAAATTAGTTGAGTAAAAGGTAATTCAAAGATCAGAAGATGTCCAGCTCTGATGGAGGTAAAACAAAGAACAAGCACGAAGACAAAAATCATCACATTTTTGAGTGTAACATTTACTATCACTTTTCAATGAAATTGTACAAATGCTGTGACAGTGCTACTTCACAACTCACAAGCTAATTTCGTGAGATGTTTTTGCATTCAGTTACTTGATGATTACCTCTAAATTACTACCCACATCTCAGAAAGAGGTTTGGTGTTACACTCACTGATTACTGATTCTGTCAGCTGCAGAAACAACTGACCAATCAGAGTTTTGTAGGTGGAATTAAGAAAGGGAATATCATCCTCCTATGTATACTGCTAGCTGACTATCTAGCTACATTCATTACAAAAACAGAGGACAAATGGCAAAAAACATGGATAAAATTGATGCAGCTGTACAGATTGATGTATGCTCGCTGGACACTGAGGTACTGAAATATAACCACCACAAGCTGGAACTGATCTGAACTGATTTGAAGTACGGGGACAAACCCAACTCAACAACTCTCTCTCCTGATGCTTCCTCCTCCTCATCGTCAATGTCGTGACTCTCTCTGCAGCAACAACACACTCATCAACTCTCTCTAAATGATTTCCAGCAGGTCTTTGTGCAAGCCTGGAAAATATATCAATAGAGTCGGTGTTGCTAAACCTGTCACACGGAGCATTCACAGACACACCCTAGAAGATATCATAATAGAACAGGGGAGAGGCAATGTCTGTTTTCATATGACTGAAAACACAACACAGAGGTTGATTTGAGACAAATATCCTACAGGCACACTTTCAGTGTAGTGTCATTTTTAACATGACAAATGAACACTGCACCATTTCTCACCCATGTACCTATAATCCTAAAAAAAAAAGAGCTTTAAATAAATGTTTTAAAGCAATGAAAGTTGGGAAGATACAGGGAGATATTTTGGATGTTTTTTTTTCAATGATGCAAAAAATCAGCTAACAATGTGAAAAGATAATTGCTACTCACTCCTTTGTTACTTCAAGGCAGTTTCAGAAAGTCGAATATTAAGTCCCATATCCAGTTTTTCTTGAACGGTCAGGATATGAACCTGAACCTCCAACCTCTGGGCTATCACTGTCACACTCCCCTGCATACCATTAAATGCATGTCTAATCCAGTGCACTTAACAGAATGATTTTCACTTCACTTCACTTATCCTGTACATAGGTGGGTTGTGTCAATGTTGCTCATCTGCTTTACCAGCTGGTAAGCATGGGTTTACAAGTCAGAAATATTTTAATGAGCTCTCAGGCCCAAGCACTATGTCTGGATTACTTTAGAGCTGAAGACACATAGGGAGAGTTCCCACTGTTGACACATATAAATGAGAAATAGGAAATAGTCTAAATTTGATAGCAAGCTGTTAGCAAAAGTTATTTCCATCAGAAATTTAAAAAAGTTACAAAAACCCTGCAAGTCTTAAACAAACAGAAAAAATATTTGAAATCAGTCACAGAGAAGAATATGGTGCATATACTGTAAGTTTCACCAAGATAGTGCATTCCTTTGTACATCCCCCTTGTGCATCTTTATCTTATGCTGTGACAATACAGAAGTAGCAGAAATGACCTGAGATGGAGGAGCAGCAATGTGGACTAAGAAAATTAAATGCATGGGTTTACAACTAGTACTACTGGAGGTAACTGTAGTGTACTAGTACTAGTGTCAGTAGCAGCAGTATTGGTAGTGGCTATAGTAAAAGCAGAAATAGTTTTGTACTAATAGTAGCCACAGGTGTAGAGAGCCATGATGTGTGTGAAAAAATAAGCCTCAAACGAGCCTGCAAACCAAAATGTGCCGTAAAACATAACATTCATGAAGAAGCTCACCATCCAGAATTGAATGTGCTGAGGGACACATGTCACTGGGTCTATACAAAAGAATAATTTTAATGTGGCCCCCTCCTATCAACACAGCCAGTGATGCAGGGGTCAATAAACTGCTGAGAGAACTCCAAGGATCATATGATAATTAATCTCTAACTAGACTGAAGATCTCATTACTATAGATTAATAATCAACTTTAGACATAGTAACAAAAACTTTCCATGTTTTGAACATGACAAGAAAACGTTATTATGTTAATACATTATAAAGCCATGCAGTTAATCTGTTGGCACTTAAAATGTTCATTAATTAATCAATGTTATTAGGGCAAATCACTTATTATCTCAAACAAAATATGTATGACATCAACAACTTGTATTTCAAATTTCAACCCATTTAGAATGCCATTTGTTTTATTACAGCTGACCATTTTTATATCACTTCTGTATGTTATCAAGTGCTACAAAGTGTGCTCCCTTCCAGTGCAGGAATGTAAGATTGTGTCGATGTTATGAAGCTGTCAGGGCCCAAAATAGCAGCGGGGACACGTGTGTGTGGCTGCTTTCAGATCAGCTCAGCCGAGCCATATAATGAGTCCTTGAGGAAGACCAGAGGACTTTTTAATAACGCAGATAACAAGCGGTTGCCCTGCAGGTTTAAGAAAACTGTAGTGGAAAGTCATTGTTCTCAAACACGGCAGAGGAAACAAGGGGGATGACAGCAGTAACATTACTGATGATATCTGGGATCAATTATAGCTGGATTATGTAAATCTAACCTCCAAATAACACAGGCAAGAGTCAATGCATTCCTACCACCTGCGGATACAACTCGTTATTCAAAAGTTTCTGGTGAATAACAAACATTCAAAAAGTTGCGTGTACTTACATGCAGCAAAGAGTGCGTTATTTGCGAAGATGTAAGATGCAGGTCCAGGCAATAATGATCTCTAATGTTGAAGAACAGATCTTGCTCTGTAGTGGTTGGTGGAGATGAAACCTGAAGCGCAGTTTGACAGATCTGGAGTCCGCAGAGCTGCAGGACGGGTCGGACTGTCACCGGAGAAGTCTGAGCCATACCGGTGTCGGGCAAAAAAAAAAAACTCCCTCTGACACTAAATATAGAAACCAGTCAGGGTTCAACACACACACACCTCCAGATTGGCACTAGTGGCTGGCACTTGAGTTAAAGTTCCAGCTCCTACAAGTGCATGAAATCCTATATTTAATGTCAGCTCACTGTGGACCGAATCCAGCACCTGAGAACAACAACTCTAGACTCCTCTAATTCATTCATAAAGATTGAAACGGAGGGAAGAATATAAACTATTAAGAATAAGAAAAGAAACTGAGAGACTACTATTAAAAGAGACTGTTCGCAAGACTAGTTTTACGGGTCCAGGAGTCAATGTCGACTTTGAAAGTAATAGCTAGATGTTACGTAGTTAATTTGACTTACCGATACTCTTATTACCAAACTTTCCACTCGAAAAAAAAACACAATATGTTCAGCAGCCCTGTTTGTCTAACCTTCAAATAAGCAATGTCGTCCTAATAGATGATGTGGACACTTCTGGCAGTGTATGTAGGATAAACGTAATTATTATTGCTAATGTTAGCTAGATACGAAACTAGCTAACAGAACGGTTTGCTAGCTCGTCACGTCCAAACGTCTGAAACATTTTAACGGTTTCCCAGGCACTAACTGACAATTGACAACAAGTAATGTCAATCATGCGTATTGAACACCTCACGTTACATGAAAATTTTAAATATTACATTTTTAACAGGAACACTTTTCTAACGACCATTTCGAACGGGCGTTGGGTTGCGCATGCGCATTTTTTCCCCCTCTTTTTTTGTTACCCAATTCTCCTAATAAAAATAAATAAATAAAATGAATAATTACATTTGGTAATTTCAGAATGCATACATGATAACCAGGTAATAAATATAAAATACAAAAAATAAATAAGTTGATAAGTGGCAAAAACAAACTGAAGGTCAAAGTTCACATAGGGTAGTGCTATGCACGGCCGCCCACCGGCTACCCGACCGCGACAAGCGTTTGGATATGCGGTAGGAAGTCGCTGCTAACACAGTTAGCATTCATAATTCGAGGTAAAGTTTATAGTTTAGCGTTAAAATAATCTTAGTAGCTAATTGCATACATGTCCACATTTGGTAAATATCACATATATGAGGAGAAATCTTCCCTCCGAATGTTTACAATGTCTGGCTCTGCCCCTGTACTAGTGCTGTTTGTTTATTTGGCCACAAATAAGCTACCTGCATGAGGTGTTTTCCTGGCTTCCACATAGTGTACAGTAAAACGAAAAACATTTATTTGGTGTACAGGAGAAAAATGTAGCAGCAAAACTCAAAACAGAACAGTAAGAACAAATTACACAGAATAACAAAGTAAAAATGGCATCAAAGCAAGAACTGATTAGACTGCTGCAACATGGATATTGTGAAAAGTCATATTCAATGGTGTGAACACAGGTTTTGGGAAAGAATTAATACTACAAGTGAGCACCAGAGGTCAGCACAACATCATGTACTGCTGGGCTGAAGCTTTCCGCAGACAGAAACCTCAGGATTTCTCAGTGTTTGAGTCAAGTCTTTGTTTATATGAGGGAAGCTGACATTATTAATATTTTGCTCTGTAACATACGACCATGAGCTGGTCAGTATAGCCACTGTCCTGCTGGGATGAAGGTACTTAAGTGGCAGTAACTTTTCATGTAGCTACTTTCCCTGGCAAGAATTGTGCAGATAAGTGCCAGATGTTTGTAACCTTTAAATGTAATGAAGAAATCTCACAGATACTGTCTTGCTTTTTTAACAGCATGTGTTTTTTTCATTCCCATGTAAATAACCCTAACTATTGTATGGATTTGAAAAATTTTAGTACCCATACAGAAACTTTACACTTAGTACAAAGCAATCCTCTTCTTACTCCCTTGTCCTGGAACATTTAAGTGCATCATTGTCATCATCATCATCATCATCATCATGTTACAGTTATTATCATGAACTGTCAAGCTCAACTTTTGAGCAAACATGGACATAAAAGTGCTAGAGTTGTAAAAAATAGCTACCAATACCTTACTAAGACACTTCAGGTTGGTTTTTACTTTTTTTAGTCACCTATTTTCAGATTATTCAGGATTAGTAGATTAATTTTCAACCTTGTTTCCTCACACCAACAAGATCCAGAGGTCAAAGTCCGGTCATAATAATTTCTGTATGGAGTTCCCACGTTTCCTCTCTCAATTAAATACATGCACGTTGGCTGAAGTGCGAAAAACCTCCCTGTCATTGCCCTTATGTAAGACTAAGAATTGGTCTTAGGTAGACTGGTCACTGGTTCCTGCAGTGTGGCCACCCAGTTCTATTAGTCAGGATGGGTTAAATGAAGAAGATGGATTTCCTCACAGAAATGAAGTATAACAAAGAAAAAAAAAAAGAGGAATCTTTCATTAACAATCCACAAATAATTACACAAAAGCCGGATTGTGGAAATCCAGGCTTACTCCCCTTTGTACTGGATTACAATTAACTTCATTGTAATCACCACTGTTATCCAATTACATGCACTCTGTTATTCCACACTATGCACATTGTTCAATAATAGCCTCCAGATGGGTAATTCTCTCTGATAGCGAGGAGGACAGGGTGTCTGAGAAGAGTGTGAACCTGTCTCTGACTCATCCCGCTGAATATTTTCTAATCTAACTTTAATTGCCTGGCCTCAACTTTCAACTTTACTTTTTAAAGATTCATTTCCCAAACTACTTGAGAGCAGTTCTGCTCTGCTGGCTCCACACGCTGCCCGCGGGGCCTCTGACGATGGTAATTTCTTGATGAGGCGCTTACTCACCCAAATCAATCCTTCCCTCCCTTCTTCACATCTCCCTGTCTCCTTTCGCCTCCTCCTGTCATTGTCTCCTGCGAGGGGTGACGCATCCTTCACATGCATCCGCTCCGTCTTAAGTGAATGATCCATGCAGTAAAGCCTGTAAGACATGGCCTGAGCAACAGCCAGCTTTCTCTCTCTTTGTGTGAATATGGAAATGTCACTGGCAACAACAAAAAAAAGACATAATGAAAAGAATGAGACAAAGTGGCAGAATAAGGCAAACAGCAGTGCTGGAGCTTGGGGGTGAAGTCATTACAGTCGGCATGTGAGAACAGGAGCTGGGTCTGAAACTCTGGAGCCAGCTAATTGAGCTCGGATGAGTGACAGTAGACACAGGTAGGCACTGTGTTTGAGTATGTTGTTCCCCCTCTTCCATGTGGATGACTATGAACAAAAGGGCAGACTCTTTTCCTAATCAAGCTAATGGAGTGGGAACAAGCTGGTAGCTGAACTAGATGGGCAGCGACAGGTAGAAGGTGCCTCCGGGGGATTTAAGGAGTCATGGGGAAGAGAGACTGAGGTGAGGACCTCAGTCTCTTGATTGGCAGAACACAGGGTGATAAAAAGCCCTGGCTTGTACTGTCAGATCCATTAGCAGGTGGTTCAGGTCTGAGTAGAATAAAGTGACAAGGACCGTGGTTCATTTTAGACGTCCACGCTGCCAAAGAGTAACTTCAGACTTGGTATCACAGCCCTGCGTGCTACAGCTGTGAGAAAAACTGCTGGTCTGACAGCAACAACCTGCTTAATTTAACTGTGTCGTCATTTTTTAGTGTCTATTCAATAGTCAATACATTTAATCCCTGTGGTTGTTGTCTGCGTGACAACGAGTGTGAGTTACAGCTAAAATGATGCTACAGAGGAAGAAGCCAGGATGGTGAGTAAAACTATTTCAATTTACTTTATTTCACCAGGATAATCTGCTCAGAGGAAGTACTGCTTTATATTGAGCCCTGATTACATACATCAACAGCAGTTAAGAAGACAATCTCACCACAAGGTCAGTTTAGTAGTTGTTCTGGACTTTTTGATCATGTCACATGATTTTCATCAGCAGAAGGAGTTTGACCTGTTGAAATTGTGGTTGTTTAAATTTCCATTTTTCTTTCTCACAGGATGCGATGTGACTGAAAGCTCTTCAGTTAAAAGCTCCCAAACTGAAAGCTAAATTAAATTAAACTTCCAAGGTCAAGACTGAATTTTGAACTTTGATCTTCAGTTTTCAAGCCAATAGAAAGTCCTTCAAGTGTTCAGGAGAAAAGAGAAACCAGTCAAGTTGTTCACATCTGAAAACCTTTATGAATTTTGGTCTTTTAAAGTCAGAGTAAGAGATAATGTAGAATGAAACAGTCACTGAGGAAAAATAAGCACTGAAGGGAATTAATTCAACCTCAGGGGCTTATTTTTATTTTTATATAAAAAAAAAAACATTTAAATGACAGAAGCTACTTTATTTTTTCCTCGATTTAATTAAAAGTTGAATGACTGAGTCCTCATAAGGCCACATCTTTGGCAATGCTAATCAATGCTAAATGCAGTAGGTAAATGTTGAAAACTGGCCTGAGTGAACAGTTTCACTTCTTTACTGGGCCACATGTTTACTGGACTGGGGTGTCCTGGTTGTGGTCTTGCAGTTGAAGAAATGAAACCATCAGTCTTGTTGACATTAAGACTTGGAGAAAATCAGATGTTCTCTGACTGAACAGCATCAGGTTCAGTCTGGATTTAAAGGAAGAAGCCGATCAAGATCAAGTCCAGCTTGACAGCTTGAGTCCAGTTTCCTGATACTGGTCTGAAACCAGCTCTGGGTCAAAAAAATGTAACTTCAACATGAGAATCTAATTACTATGCTTATGTTAAAGGATTAAAACTCAAATGTTTTATTTAAAGCTTCCTGAATTGACCTCAGACTGCAGTTGTGTGGTTATGACAACCACAAAAAAATGAAATGTCTCTGATTGGGATTCAGCCTCTATCTGCTTTAGTGTCGTTGAGCAATCCAAATTTCTTCTGTACCTGCACCTAAAGCCTGAGACTGAAAATACTTTTAAAAAGCCTTCTTTAAACTGTCTCTTCTCACCTTCAGGAGGCCTGGACTGATGCTTTGCTGGTTTCTATTCTGGATCTCTCATCAACCAGACTCCCTCCACAGGGTGTCAGCCGTCAACCTGCGGCGCTTCATTGGCTGTGCTGTCCGGGAGTTCACCTTCCTCGCCAAGAAACCCGGCTGCGGGGGCCTGCACATCACCACTGACGCCTGCTGGGGGCGCTGTGAGACCTGGGAGGTGAGCAGCTGGGAGACATCTACTGTACAATACACACAGAGAGGAGAGTAGTGTAAATGTGATTATACAGAGAGGTGACGTGAGCAAAGCTGACAACTTTACACAAAAGAATATTACCCTGCTGTTTGCATCAGCTCACATTTGAAGAAAGAGAGAAGGAGAAGAAGAAGAGGAGGAGGAGGAGGAGGAGGATGGATTAGATGCAGGTTCAGACTATCACACGGTCAAGCACACAGACAGGCAGGAAGACAGCCAGATAAATACTGTAGATAAAGAGATGGAGAGATGGGGTGATCCCCATGGAGAAAATTTGTTTTCGCTTTCCTCTTTCTGCAGGGAGGTCAGTGCAAGGACAGCGTGCATGCAAGCAGGGATTCAGCGGCTGGACAGATACAGTACATAGATGGACCTATGTAAGAACAGATAGAGGGACAGATAAGTGTGTGGGATGTCCAAGAAAAATATATTCTGTGTTTATATTCCCCTATCAAGATCTAATCATTGTCGCGTAGTAATGAGAGGCTGTCTGAAGATTGGAGGACAGGAGGCTTCTGGAGCAGCGTGCTCTGAAACCGAGTTAACGAAAGCAGCGAGGAATCCAGAGATTGAAGTGACAGCAGTGCTTTCCCTAACAATGCCTCAAGTGCTGAGAAGACACAAATGGATTCCATAAATTGCCGGATACTGATTATGCTGTGAAATCTCAAGATTCATCCAGTACATTGTATTCAGTGACAAGAGGCATTAGAAAGCTCATGATTCTCCCTGCTTTATTATTATTGCAGTGTAGCTGGTGTTTGGGCAGGAGGCCCGAGCTTTGTTTTGTGATACTATTTGGATCCCCTCAGGGAGGAGACTCATCTTTTTGTGTGCTCTACCCCACAGGGAGGTCAGGACGCAGCAGAGGGAGTCCATGTCTTGCCTTAGGAACAGTTACTGGGGTCAGGGGTGAAATCTGTGAACTGTAGGTGACAGGACAGTCTCTAATTACAACTACCCAACTTCAGGATTTACATTTGTGCCTGTGTATTGATCTGATGACATGATCCAGTCAAACTTTTAATTACAGCAACAGCAGAATGAGATTACGCGCCAACACCACAAACAATTAATAGAGGGTTTGCAGATGTGTCACAAATCTCATGTTAAACACGGCTTGATGGCAAAACAGAGGTTCCTTGGCACTGGTGATGAGCAAATAATGAGAGGCTGAACAAAACCATTTATTAAGTAAGAAAAGTCTAATGAGATGGATTTTTATCACATCAGGTGACACAGAAAAGAGTCTAATCTTCAGGTTGGTTTGGAGCTTGAAGTCACTGTGTGGAGTTTTTAACCAGTGGTGGTGCTTTAGAGTAACGTTTGTAGGAGTAGGCCCGTGCATTGTTTATATTTGCAAGGACTTGGATGCAGCACAAAGCATGAATATGACATAATATATATTTTCCCCAGTATTTGGTGGGGGTATCCCACAATAAAAGGTAGCAGAGTGCCACTTAAAGTGGAGAAAACAAGCTGGACAAAACAATTTTGTAAGCATTTTTAAAAAGGGCTTTGCAAATGTTTTATGAGGTAGGAAATGCATTAAACATGTAAGTGCATGTTTAATGCAATCCCTTAATTTGCTTTCTTGCTGAGAGTTGAAAGAGTCTGTAATGGACAGATATGAAAGTGATATCAATCTTCTTATCTAACTGTAAGAAAGCAAATTAACGCAGTTCTCAAAATGTTGACATTTAATATGTAGGATATTTGATACATCTATATATGTGTGTGTGTAGGTATATACAGTGTAAATATATAGTGTGTTTGTATTTCCAGAAGCCCGTCCTGGACCCTCCCTACATTGAGTCCCACCAGCGGGTTTGTACCTACAATGAAACCCGCATGGTCACTGTGAAATTGCCCAACTGCCAGCCCAACGTCGACCCAATGTACACCTACCCCGTGGCCTTGAGATGCGACTGTGGAGTCTGTGTAACCAGCACCACTGAATGTATAACCTCTGTGTGACACACACTCAAATGTACCATTTGAAGCAAATCAAATGTTTTATTTTACTCTATTTTATTTTGCTCTTATTATTATTGCTCTTATTCTGACTCCTGAGGACACAAAGAACACAAGACATCTCTGTCTCCATCTACCATATAGTGGCTATTCAGCGAACAAACAGATAAGGTTTTGGCTTATTTTTTTCTCACACAAGCAGAAATGTGTGATTTCTGGTGACACTGTTCTGAAGGGAGGTCAAAGGTCACAGCATCCCTGGAGCTGGTAGGGATTCAGCATCCTGCTACAGGACACCTCAGTGGGGCAGATGTTCACAGTCATGGGGGCTCAAACCCCCATGAGCTAGTTATCGCTCTAAACTTCCTTTGATATAATATAAAATCTTTTCACCTGTGTGATTTGATGTGCCCTCCTTAGAATGTAGAAAGCTACTTCCATCAGCACTTCTTTTTAAATACATAAGAACTTTCCTTTGTAAAAGCTAGCAGTCAGTTTTAAAGCTTGTGATTGCTGTAATTGACATAATTAATGATAAGTCTTTCAAAGAATAATCAGCCATTGATGGGTGGCTAATGATGTGACTGCTCGTTAGCGCTTAATTAACTGACCTGAGCTCTGAGGCCAAATGTCCTGCTGGTTAGTCATCAGTGGCGAGGGCAGAGAAACCAGCCCTTACTAAGTGTCAGCATTCGTATGAGTCCCAAGGAGAACAGGGTTTATGTAATCCCTGAGTGCTCACGTATCACTGAGGAGCTGCAGGGATGCGTTTGAGCCCCAGAGCTCAGAGGGAAACAGAGCACACTCCTCCCAGGATACACCCCCCCCCACCCCTCACTCTCAGCCTGTCTCTGTTTGGGTTAGGGTTTGTTCTCTTTGTTTTGTTTGTTCACACTGTAAGACATTAGCTATACTTCAGCTCTGAACTGCTGCAAAGGTCTGATTTTATTTATGGATGGCTATTGATAAGCACTCTTCCATTGGCGCACATTATTGTCAGTCAGAATTGATTTGTTTTTATTTTGAATATTTAATACTTCGAAAAAATGGGTAAAATCAATAATAAAAATATTAAACCTTGTTGCATATTTAGCGGCTTCCTTGTGTTTTCTCTTTATTTTCCCTTTCAGTTTTCTATTGTTTGAAGTATTTTTGTAATAAAATCTGTAAAATATCAAAACAATCAACCATATTTACCATATAACTCATCGATAGCAGGGTGAAAGAGTGATCAGAGTACACACACAAAAAATGACACTAACTTTGATTTTGTATTACAGAGAACACCAATGAGTCACCGGATGTTTCTCTAACCATCAGGTCATCTAAATGACACTGTGTAAAAAAGTGTTATCACCATGACTGACACTTCAGTCAATTAGTGCAAAGATAATCATTATGTTTTATTGATTCTTCTCCATTTTTAGAAGCTAAATCTGCACTCAGGTAAACAGGTTGACTTTTTTTGGCTAAGGTCATTCTTACATCCGTCAGTGACAGTAAGTGAAACACATGATCTAATGTACAGAAAATCATTGGCTGCCATTGATTTTTGTCTTTTGTTTTAAGCTTGAAATCACACACTGTAGCATTAAAGTATCAGCTGTCAGAGCTGTCACAGCAATTGAACGTGTGATATTACAAGTACAGAGTTTTGGTGACACATCAGTGAAAATTCAAAAAAAAGAAAAAAAAAATTAATTGCACTTTTCTTAGGCTACAATTACTAGAAAACATTAGGTTTTTAGGTTTTTAACACAAGGTTTGTGGTGACATTCAAAGCAGTTAATATAATCTAAGGCTCTTTCGGCCAATAAGATTTCAAAGAAGACAAACCCTACATTGCAACCCATGCATCATGTCAGCAAAATACAACCATACATCATCATATAACGTCGAATTCTTTTCAACTTTATCTGCAGTCGACAGCCATTTATGAATATTGCCACATACTAAAATACCTTGGATCATTGAATTAACATTCACTGTAAGTCATGTGCATGTCTTTTAAAATGCAGCATGGACATATTTTGGCCAGTAACAGAACTTTCACTTTGTAATTCTTCATACCAACAACCAAACTAAAGGAAAACAATAAAATAAACAACATGCAGCTGATAAAATGACTAAAATGAGTGATGCAATGGCAATTCTTTGTAGCCATCAGCTCTGCAGAATTTTGTGTTTAGATGTCCAGAAGAAAAACCACAAGCTGCCATAAAAAGGGAAAAATCATAAACAAACAGCTGTCTGCGTGTGTGGGGAAGAGGCTTTTAAGCGTGAAGAGAAAATGGAGAGGTTAAAAGGAGAAACAGAGGTGAGGTTAGCTGTCTGGACTGTTGGCTCTCTAGAGACCTCTGTTATCTTCAACAGCCCTGACAGGAGAGTCGCTGCGATGACCCCCGCTGTCCTAATCATTCCTGACATTACCACTTCCTCCTCTGGCTGTAAGGGAGGTGGGGGGCTGCGGCAGCTCTTGGCAGGAGGACCCTAACGCAGAAGGAGGGCGGGAGGAGGAGGAGGAGGCTCTCAGTGAAACCATGAAGCCATCGACAGAGGTTTCTATCCTGAGGTCTGCAACCTCCTCTGGGATCTCAGAGGGAGACCCAATGACTCATATCCGAGACCTTTCATTCAGGGGGAAATGAGCAGCATTATTTTGAAAAGGGTTATTCAGGGGTCAAATAGATTGTTGAGAAAATATCATTCCAATGAATCAACAGACTATATAGTGCTTTTTAGCCTCTTTTGGCTCATTGTTTTGGTTTTCCTGCACATTAACTGTTTAATTTTTCAGCAAACAAACTCTGAAAGCCCCACTGTAAACTACCTGCTCAGCACCAACCAGCAGGCAAAGTTAGAGGAAGTGGAACACTGGCAACGTAAAAGAGACAGATATGTTTCCCAGGCGTTGGTGGAGAACTAACCAGAGCTAAAAGAAGAGTTAAAATGATCCCAACTGAATGTTAATGTTGCTCTGGGTCTGCTGGATGGACAAGCTGCCAACTGTTTGAAAACATGTTAGCCACAACAATTTTATTACATGCTAACATGTCAGGGTAGTATGTTGTCAAATTGTTTTGATGCCTCCAATTGAGCAAATCAGTTATTGCAGCTTTAAAAACAGATATCAACAAAATATTTGAACTACCAAGGCCAAAAAGTCACATGACTCAAAAAGAGGTCTACATGTAGCGTGGGTTTAGATTACCAGTGTGGCAGGAAGTTCTGGGTTAGAAGGAACTACCAATCAGCTATGCTCCTTTAGAGAAAGAGAGACCTGATGATCAAAAAGGTTTTGTTGCATGAGAAAAGAATAATAAAGGGTTTATTATTCTTTCCATCCATCATGGGTTGCTTACAGGTTATGGCGCAGAGCTGTCATCTCATTGGTTGCACACTAAGACGTCACAGATGGACAAGGTCAAAGCTGAAACTAACTGAACTCTGAGCAGAGCAGCAGGACATCGTCTCCAAGTGGCATGAAGCAGCTAATGTAGTAGTGCTGCGAGCTTCTAGTACTGATGACGTGTAGCCTCCATAACAAAATTTAACCAATTACTGTGTGGTACAGTTTTGATTTTCTAAATGGACAACATGACATGGCCAAAAAAGCTAAAAATGTTGGACCCTCACATAAAAATCTACTCAGTTCATCCTTGGGCAGATTTCTGTTGGGGTTTGTGAACATATGTCACAATCCAGATCGTAAAATCACCAAGCTAAATCCCTTTTATGCAGTTTTCTTAATTGAAACACGATTCACAAACTGGTCTTTGAACTGACATCAAAATGTGAGCCTGGCAGTTACACACCTGAAATAAATTCATTTGAAATTCACTAGGAATAGTAAAGTCTTCTCCCAGGCTACTACTGTGGGTGTAGGTCACTAAAACAGGGTCAGTTTCCCACATGTTCTCACTGATAAACTGCAGGTTGGTTTTAAGGGCAGGTGAGTGTATTTTGCAGCTGAGCCTTAAGGGCAACTTCTGCTCCGCTGCCTCTGAAACAGCCTGACAGGTACCAGCTGAGGTTATGAATTATACAGTCGCTCCTGCAGGGACGAGGGGTTGGCGAAGAGGATCTGTGAGGACGATGAAGCTTGGAGGGAGAGAATGGAAGAGCAGCTCTATTAGGTGAGATTTCTCCGGGGACGCACCTCACTGTAGATGCTTATCGCCCTTTATTAACATTGACGTAATGTGACGGAGGCGGCGTGGGTAATGGCTGATTGATGAACCCGTTTTTGCTGGTGGAAAATTCTGCACACAGCATTTTTTAGCAATGGAATCATGAAAAGGATCATGGGAAGCAGTAATGCATGGGTTTCCTTGTTGGTTTTGAACAAAGGAAGAAGGCACATTTGGAGGTGGTGCTGTGCTGCAGTATTTCCACTCTGGGAAACCTTTTACCCTTTGCTATATACCACGGGGAAATGTGGTACTTTTTATGTACAATACATTTATCGGACATTTGTCTGTCCTTACAAGAAAAACAACAGCGCCTAAAATAACATATATTTACGTGAACATGACAAGGACTTCTAGTGGTTGTGTAAAATTGGACGTATATACAGTGTAGCGTTGTTAGAGGAGGAGGTCAGGGTGGATGAAGGGCTCACAAAGTGTTTGACTTGGACACAGAGTTAGTTTCCGCTTTCTTACAAAGAGTCAAGTTTGACCCAGATTATTAAGGATATTAAACCTGAGGTTGGGCGTCCATGTACTTCCAGGCAGTTCGTTTTTTCATTTTAAACCAAACACTAAACAACAACAACAAAAAAAAACATTTTACATTTTTATATTTACCTTGACTTCCATGCCACCTGAATCCCTTTCTTCATTCTTTAATTCAACAAGGAAAATTTCAAAAAAAAAAAGTGGAGTGTTTCTTCCAATTTGATGTTCTTGTCTTTTTTTTATTCCATCTAGAAAAACAGAAAAACTGCAGTTTTTATCGCTGTGGTGGATGGATGGAACAAATAAAGACACAGAGACTGCTGTCAGGTTACCACTCCATCTGTCAAATGCATGAGAACAATACTTAGAAACATACCAAAGAGGAAAATCAAATAAGTTAAAGAATTATGAAATATAAGAGAAAATGGAAAAAAGAGACAAGAAATAACGTGTCAGTGGAGTAATAAATATCTTGGCTGATTTGATAAAGAAAATAAAGGTGCAGCAGAGAAATGGAATCAATCAGAGGCAGAGGAGTTTTAAATATATCACTATGACTATTTTTACACAGTTTTTCCTCACCACCCTGCTCTGCTGCTTTAGAACACATCGCCCACAGGATACAATCTGTCAGCCTATCAGCCTTAAATACCATTGACATATAATATAAGCGGGAGGGGTGGCGGAGAGGTCACAGCACGCCCACCTCCTCTGCAGGAGATAAAACAATAATGCCATTACAACACCGGGAGGTCACACCACTGCCACTATACCGGCAGTGTGTTAGGTATTGCATAATCCCATTCATCTGGAAAACGGCAGGTAAAGCATTTTTTTAATCTACACAAAGGGACACAGACATTACACTCAAGGTTTTGGCTCGTGCTGTGATCTGGACACAACTTCACATTGAAGCACAAAATTAGAAGCGACCAACAGAGAGGAGTGCAAATAAAGTGAAAGTGCTGATAATGATGTGGTGACCATAGGAACAGATGGTGAGGAAACAGAGGGAAGAGAGTGAGAGATAAATATAAACACACAATAGTAATAATAATGAGGCTGATTGAGTTGATTTAGTCATGTAAATTAAAGGCCACTGGTTTGACTCCAGCAACATGTGCTGATCAGCTGTAATTTAACTTTAATGAACCACAGGCTTCTCAGGCAGTGTGTATCAAGTGTTGGATAAATGAATAAAATGTAATGTAAAACTCAGATTGTTCAGTTTAGACGTTTTAAAGAATAGTTTTGGGAACTACATTTTGGGAAATGCACTAAAGATGCAGACTGACAGCACTCACTGTCATGTCTGCGTGTGAAAGGTGCCCTGTGGAAGTTTCTCTTTACATTCAGTGTCTCCCACCAGAACGTATATATCAGATCAGTGAAACAGTATTAAAGCATGGGCAGGAACGTATATTGTGTCACCCATGTGCGCGTTATGAATGAGAACAAACAAAACCGGGACCTATATGTATAAACATTCCTTCACGATGCTACTTGATTTGTTTGTTAGCAAATAGCAACCAAAAACTGTTTAGGTGAGGCAAGGCCAATGTATTTGTGTAGCACCTTTCAACAATGAAGCACTTCAAATTGCTTTGTATATACAGTATGATTTTTATTGATGAAGATCTGCTAAACTGACTTTAGTTGTTTTTTTTTTTAACAATGAAAATCAAGATCTATTCAATTCTATATATTTGTTTTTGTACTTACTTATGCAGCATTCTAGCGAGGCCAAATGGAGTACAACCATAATGTGGCACTGGTTTATGATGGATCCGTGGGATGATAGGCTTTAGATCCTGGGTAACCCCCCCACCGTGTCGGCTTTGCTTCCGCCTCCTCTCGATGATGTAATCCTCTGAAATCAGACAAATGTCCTTACATGTAAGAAACAGAGGCTGAACACATACAGGGATCTGTATGTGTACATCTGTAGGGAATCCTCTTAGGGCCTTTAAGGACATCAGGCAGGCGTAACAAAAAACATGATTTACTACAACCAAAACTAAAGTTCATTACAGTCCCACACAAGCATGAACTAAAGTCACAAGCATGAACTAAAGTCATGACCACATCACAACTACTCAGTCTGATCATTAGCGCCATGATGAAATGAAATCCTGGTGGAGTTTAAGCATCAAAGCAATGAGACATTCAGTCATTTAAAGGAGAAAGTCAAATCACCATAATTACATTACACTGTGGAATTACTGATTGAATTGCAGCTGCAATAATGTCAGATCATAATAACCAAACACTTTAGATTTTACATTTAATTTAGTCTTTACTGCCACTTTTTCTCTTTGTTCTAGAGACTACATCCCTGTTCTCTGCTGTGGCAATAACCACACTGCCCGCTGAGATCAAGTGTGTACAGTACATGTGCGTGCGTGCGTGCGTGCGTGCGTGCGTGCGTGTGTGTGTGGTGTTAGGAACTGCCAAAGCTTAACCTTCAAAAAGCCCTTTGAAGTTGTCACGACCGGCCAAAATGACCTCACAAAAATAGGTTCTAAACAAAATTTTCCTCACAATCATAGTAAGACATTAACACACACACACACACACACACACGCACACACACACACACACACACACACACACAGTGCTGATTTGCATAATACATGCTCTCATACTTGAGAATAATAAGGGTAAGAGTTAATGAGTCTAATTAGCCAATAAGAATCAGCTTTGCCCATTTCTGCCCGGATACTGCGTTAGCAGTGTGCGTGTGTGCGTGTGTGGATGTGTTTGGAAACATCACAGAGATCAAAGCAATATCACTCAGCTGTGTATGAAGATTTGAATGCCTCAACATTCACACTAATAAGTATGCAGGATCGTATATGCCTTTAATGCTATTGCATTGCAGGCACATAATAAGAACTCATCAGGTGGTACGGAGGCTTTTAAATGACTTAACATCATCAGACATGTTTCTAGTGTTTTCAGGCATTTCATTAAAGATTTGTCACAATAACATCAGAAGGAATAGGTGGTTTGGGACAGGAGCAAGCTCATTTGCAAGTTAGCCTTCATTAGCGTACACCAGCTAATAACCTTTCTGCATGATAAACGCACATCACTCAGAAAATGTGCTTCTTTTAAATGAAAAAACAGAACTAGATGGTGCTGTACTCATTCTATGGAAGGAGCTGTTGTATCATCAGGAGACCAAGAAGATTACTGACAATAAATGGACAATTAAATTTACAGACTCAAAGGGGATAGATTATTTTCTTCTCTACAATCAGCTTATCTTTTCATCGCTGTGCTAACACTTCTGAAGAAGCTCAGATCAATGATCAGATTCAATTTTGAATCCGAGGAGGTAAGGCCCACGGGGAGCGATGCTTGGAGACGTTTTCTATTAACAGTCCAATTTTTCACAATGGCTTCAAACATCCGACTGGTTTTCCACAAGATAATTTAAGATTTTATTATAAGCATTATGGGCTTTGCTACAGTATTTCCCCTGGTATCAACAGCAGCTGAGGGGGGAGGACTGGATAACACAACTTTAATCTCCAGTCTGAAACTCTGAGGACAAACTGCTGTGTTTGATATCAAAGAAGCATCAACATGGAGACGTTAAAGTGTTAAAGATGAGGCATTTCAACTCTTTATTCTCACAGTGTTAGTTTTGATAAACTTGTACAGTTACAGTACAGTAGTGCATTTGGAAACAAAGTCCATATGTCTTTTTATATTTCAAAAGCATCATTAACCTGCTGTCTTATAAAAAACGTTGTGTAATAAAAGAGGTGGATTCGGAACAAGAGGGGCATGTTTTGTCTTTCAGGTGGTCCCCTTTCATCAACTGGATTTTTCTCTTACATAAATACATATCGACTACTTGTTTTTGAGAGGCTGTATACTCATGACTGTAGCAACAATTATTTTTACAGCTCTTACCTCACATTTCGATGGATGACCTTCCTCTGTGCTGTGGGACACAAATAACAGTTAAAAAAAATAAAGTTTTTCAGTCGTCTGCTGCACTGGAATCTGTTTTGCATGGAAACAGAAACTACTGGTCCTCTATCTGGCGAAACTAGTCAAAGCTAACTGTTGCTAAACAGAAACTTGAGGGAGAAAATGTGTTTGCTCTTTTAGGGGCTCTGTAGGAACAGGAGGTTTAAGGAATCGCAGAATTAACTGGCTCTTTTACATATGAGCTGCCTGTGTAACTTGTGGAGGAATACATTTATTTCCGTCAGAGATACTTATCAAGGAATTGACGGAAAGGCAAATGATTGTGTTACTAAACACATAACTAACATGACTTTTCCTGAATAGTAAGAAGTGTCAGGTTATAATGTCTGCACACCTGCATGTATATGATTTGGATGTTATTAGTCAGCTGGTAGCCAAACAGCTGATTAATGAGTCAGTGATTGTAAAGCATGAATGAAACAGCTGTTGTCCATCTAACACTGGCTTTAATCTTGTGTCGTCCTTCAGTAGCTGTTAAATTAAGAGTCAGGTGTTAACACCAGGCGACACCTAAATCTGAACTCTAAGTAAAGACCTGTAATGTTAGAAGTAAACAGCATCATATCCTAAATTATCGACAGGCTTATTTTCAATTTTAACATTTCAACTGACTTTTCTTGCGGAGGCAACCAACTGCAAATTTCCAACGTGGAAATTGGATCAATAAAAGAAAGAATTACAGGAATTTCTTGTTGATTTCTTTCTGCTTCATTGGATCTTATTTCCCCTTTGGAAAAGTCAGCTTTTGCCTACCTGAAAGAGAAAATAAGTCTGTAGGGTAGAGTGATTGTTAACGGCTCATTTATGTCAGTCTTTTACCAGTTTTCAGTTTGTGTACAGTGAATCTCCAAAGCTTGCATCATGAAATCTCTGACATAAATTTAAAAACTTAATGTCTCCTCTGAGTTCTTACGGATTTATAGCATCTCATTCTCCAACATTTTGGTAACTTCAGCAAGTGTGAAATAAGCTCACAGATCCTCTCTCCTCTAATAACTCATCATCCAGCCGAGTCGCACTGAGAACAATACAGATGAATGAAGAATACATTTGGTAATCGGCTTTTTCATGTGAGAAACTGAAGAGTTTTGTCAAAAAGCCTGATAACTACATTTGAAAAGCGCTTTTCAACCTAAAATAATTTATGGTTGTTTTCTATAAACAGATACAGCAGCAAGCAGCAACTTCAGGCCCTGAAAAATGAAGCCAACACTGAGTGCCAAAACCTGCAGTTCCTCAATCCCCATAGACTCCCATGTTAAAATGTCCAACTTTACAGCGGAAATAAACATGTTTACAGCCTGGTACAACTGTACGGGAGGTGAATTTTTATACAACTCAACTATTTCAATTGTATTGAGGCTTAAAGTTCTGCATAATTAAGGTTGTGGCCCTTTTGATTGACAGGTGGGTGCCATCGCTGTTGGCTAGCTGCTCTGTCTGCCAGACGTTTCCTCAGCTTTTGGCTCCTGCCATGTTTATGATGTTGTTGCCTTTTGGAGGATTTCTCATGCAAATATCAGAAAACTAATAACTTGTGCTCCTGTTTTTTAAGATGAGTCAAATTCTAGTATCTACGTATATGTAAGCACTAATTAGAAGGTTTCTGTGTCTGCGCTCATCATACTTAGCTTGTTGGCTTAGCTTGTTAACTTGCTAATTAGCCACCAAATGAATTAGCCTTGGGTTAGCCTTTGAGCAAGATGCCCAGACACCCAGCTGAGCTAACGATGCTAACGGGAGTGTATGCTTGCCACACTTATTAAACCAGCTTGCACCGAAGTCTCTGCTCCACACACGCCCCACCACAGGGGAGTCAGCTCCCTCTGAGCTTCAAAAATGCTTGCGGAGACTATGTCCATCTTTATACACAGTCTATGTTTCAGACCACTTAGATAATGGATTTTACTTAATAATTTTACCCAAATGTACCATATATAGTATTTTAGATTTTGCAATCACGCCTTCAAGGGAAGTTGTGACATTGTTTTGGTTTGAAAAGAGCTATAAAACACTGAGTGAAACTGCCTGTAAAGATGTTGTAATACCCACATATCATGACTGACACTAAAAAGGAACAATTCTGGAGTAAATGAGCTTCAAAAGTGCCGTGCAGCTTCAAACTGCGGCAACTCAGAGCGGTAAATTATGTGAGAAATCCTTTCCCACTTTCACTTTTCACCTGCAGCAATTAAATATGTTTTCCAAGAGAATCCACTGGCACACCCTGACCTGACGGGTGACGATTTGAGTAAAAAGAGCGCGCCTCACTCCTCCTCCTATGTTCAGCAGCAGCGAGGAGACGCTACTGGGGATAAGCATCTGCTCTGTCTTGGCAATAAAACGAGGCTCAGCTTTAACTTCTGGAGACAGCGGAGGCTTCGTGTGTCCAGGCAGAGCCGCAGGTGGGGTCTGGCTGGAGCTGCAGCAGAGTCTTGACAGGCAAATTTCTCCTGTTTGTTTCCTTTGGCTGGTCATCAGCGCCCACCGTCCAAGGGAAAGTAACCGTGATAATTCTGTCTGCCGGTAACTGGCCGCAGAGATTCAGAGCCTTTCACACCGCAAATGGTTCCGGATGTCAGAGAAATGCTGGGTTGGATTAGTTGGACAGATTAATGGATGGAAAAGCAGGCAGATAAATAACTACACTGATAAAAAAAAAAAAAGAAAAGTGGCATCAACCTTCTTTTGAAAGCTGAAGTAACACAAATCACAGCAGTGACTGTAAACACCTCAGAACTGTCAAAGTAGCGTAATGAGATTCTGTGGTGTTAAACTGGGACTAAAGATGATTTCATATTACACTGATCCTCTTAGAAAGCAGCAGCCAGGAGCCTGTAAAATGAATCCTGGTCACAAAGACAGAGAGAAACAGAAAAATGAGATTGAGGGAGGAAAAGGAAGAGCCCGAAAACAATGAATTGCCAAAGGTGCCTTAAAAGGTTAAGGTCCTGCAGGACAGAACGAAAAGTACAAGACTTTTCGAAATCTCTATGTGACTCCTGACACAGCGGATAGTGTAATAAGAAGAGGGACCTGCAGAGAAACCTTCAGGAGTAAGTGAATAAACTCAGTCTTTCCCCTTTAGTGCAGTTATTTCTATTTTGTTTTTTTTTTTTACATGAACTGCAGCAGTGTGGCTCTCTGTGCAATTACAAAGCTGGAGGGTACATCTGCATGATGCACTCCTCTGACCTGAGTTTCACCCAACCAGCAGTGAGGCAAGACAGTTTATTCATATGCAACTATTTTGTGCTAATGACTCACATTTAAGGGTAGTGTTTCTCTCATTTATATCTGATATGTGACAAGAAGCACCAACTAGACACTGTTTATATGTATTATTTATACACATTACATTCAGTGGGGTCCACATGTGTAGTTCAGCCTATGTAAGAGGTTCACAAAGCAGAATGATCTTTAACAGTTTGTGGTATTTTATAAATGTAAATGTGTTTGGTTTTATTTTTAATTAAGTAAGATCTTATTTTGAAAAGTAACTAATTATAGCTGACAAGTAAATGTAGAGGTAGACAAAGTTAATATTTGGCTCTGAAATGTAAGTAGAAGTGTAAAGTAGCATAAAATGGAAACAGTGAATAAAGTAAAGTAGCACCACCATACTTTCCACAACTGTAAATGACCTTGATTGTGCTTGTTTATCCTTTATGATGTCGTTCAATATTTAACAGCTACAAACCAGTTTTATTCAGGATAACAACACTGAAGTAAATTGGTAAAATTCCCAGATTTTCAGGGAAACTGAAACTGAATTTGTGTCTTGTGTCATGAAAATGTGACTTTGTTTTGTGGATGTTGTTTTGTTTTTTACTCACAAGTCACCACAGCTCGTAAGGACAGGGGGAGTAGGGTGGGTGGAAGTGAAGAGCCGTCCTGCAGCAGTGAAGGTTCTCTGCGTGTCGTTTCAGCTCCTGGGTGCTGCCAATACTGATCAATAAACTCGATTGATTACTTAATGCCCCTTTCGGAAACTGAGTGCAGAGGCAGAGGTTTCTAAAAACAGAGACAAAGACAGACAGGAGGCGCAGAGAGAGTATCCCAGACGGCTGTTTATTATTCTGACACTACAGTTTAGGTGCAACTGTAAAACAATACATGAGTCAGTGTGGGATTTCAGTGCTGCTCCAAACCATTGCTTTAACAAAAACAGTAGAAATTGAGAACATTCCAGTAGAAAAAAGAGAAGAGCTTTTCCTAAAGGGCCCCGTTCATTAAAATCATCCAGTTTCATGACCAAATCTGAACCAAAGCTGAGGCTGATGAAAAATTAATCCTGGTGAGAAAATCCTGCAGGTTGCGTCAATTTGCAGAGATAAGTGAAACAATAAAAAAAAATTCTATCACTACCCAGGAAATGACTTCCATTCCTTGTAGTGTCATCTTCAATACAATTTGCAGAATCGAATCAAGCCAAAGGATAATTTTAATAAATGAAGCCCCCTCGGCCGTGCCTGCCTGTCCCCAGAGAGGTGGATTCATGGTGTCAGTCAGTCGGCACGCCGCAGACAGACTGTACATCATCAGCATGCTGAGGAGGAGAGAGTGAGGGAGATCAAAGAGAGGGGAAGAGGACAGAGAGAGAAGAGGATCAGAGGGGTGAAGGTGGAGGATAGAGAGGAGGCCTTAGAAAGAGGGCGGAGGTGTTTTTCAAAGAGAGATGAGACAGAAGAGGACCTCCTACTAGTTTCAAGACGGAAAGTGAACAACAGAGAGAAAGAAAAGGAGAGAGAGAGAGAGAGAGAGAGGACTCCTCAGAAAGTAGAGAGGGGAGACTTTTCTCTAAATGTAAAGAAAAAACATCGGCACTCCCAGAGAAAATGCTGGGAGAGCAGAGTGAGGACAGGGCTGGGGAGGAGGGTTGTTGTACATTCAAGTGGCAAAGCTGAAAAAGCCTGTGCTGAAAAGTGTGTGTATGTGTGTGTGTGTGTGTGTGTGTGTGTGTGTGTATGTGTGTGTGTGTGTGTGTGTGTGTGTGTGTGTGTGTGTGTGTAGGGCTCAGATCACAGGAGGAGTTGCCCTTCATTCTCTTGTCAAATTAATAAAAAAGAGGAGGAGCTCTCAGCTGCTCGTGGCTCCTCACGTGACCCGACAAGTCGCAAAAGTTTCCGGCAATTTCAGTGACAGGAAAACTCTGAAGCCATCGGAGGAGTCCCCCGTCCTGCACCTCAGACTGCTGAGCGAGTATTTCTCTAGACTGGCAGATTTGAAAAGGAGAGTCACTGTACAGCTAATCTCACATGGATTGTGGCCAAATCTTGCAGGACACTAAATCTCCATCTGAGTCAGAGCGGCTTCTGAAGGCTGCGTCCGTCACAATACTGCAGCGAGTGTTGTAACGTACGGAGGCTGGAGTGCACCACCGGAGTGAATACACTCTTATTAATAACATTTAAACAATGCATTGTAAAACATGAAGTAAAAATTTATAAGATTTTTAGATCTGTCTTTAAATGATAAATTAATAATTGAGAAGCTCGGATTGAGCTGTGAACACAGTAGCTGGCACAGCTGGAGCTCCAGATGTTGCTTTAGGTTGGATGCTGCATCCACATCTTTAAATTAACGCAAACTGTATGTATTAAAGCAGCAAATCAACTGTGAGATGTAATTTGAAAGGTGGACATACTGGTAAATAGAATCACAAACTTTTTTTAAATGTAACTTTAAACTTTATTGTTTTATAATGCATCATTTAAATTACATTTTAATTCACTGACTTCTATTAGCTTTTTAAATTTGATCAATTTTGATTAAAAACAGACCAACTGTGAAACTATCATATTATTCCAGTGGTACACTCCCTTGCAGCTGACAGTTTCTTTCTTGAATGTTGCACTTGACAAAATGCAAATGGTAATCTAAAATTTTCAAATCTTACCCAACGCTAGAGTTCCAAGTCTTCCAGCGTTCCTTCTGAAGACTTAGAGCTGAACTAAAGAACTAAAGAAGAGCAGCGAGGATGCAGAGAAAACTTCTTAGATGGCTTCATCTGTTAGAGAGTTGCAGACTCTCGGGTTAAACATGTTACTATTACTTTTTCCAGAAAACTAGAATTTCTTTCATCAATGAACTTGACTTAAAGAAAAATTTCTGACTAGATCCATGTAATCAGATATCAGTATATCTTCTTTATTCTTTTAATAAATCTTTGTTAGATATGATATATAGTTTTTGTAAAATAGTAAAAATAAAGATAATATCTCTCTTTGCTGGTCTGAGGTTCTGACGGCGTGCAGCCGCTCTGGTGAAGATTTGCTCCAGTTATTTGTGATTTGCGGGAGCAGTTAGGGGGACGCTCCAATCTACATTCACGTTTCTGTGGATGTCTTATTCAAAAGCCAACATGCTTTTCTTCTGTCTTTGACGGATTTTGCTCTCTGCTCTGTTGATATCTACTCTTACATTTTTCAGACTGTAGATTCTGGGAGAATCCCGGTGTATACCCGACACATTCTTCAGATGCATGCTTTGTTTCTGAAATGCCATTCAAGGAAAATTGTTTTCCTTCATAACTTTGAAAGATCATAGAATCAATTTGATAATTTCCATGTTTTAAAAGATTTACAATTGCAGAAAACGAAACAAAACAACCAGATCCCCACATCCCGTATTGTGGCTTCTGTTTCTGTTTCAGTGCAGTTCAGCTCCAACATGATATGACCTCAGTACCAGCTGCATCGTCAGGCCAAACTGAACATCTGCAGATATCTTTAAAAGGAAAAATCCATCTCAGATAATCTTTTCAGGTCTAGAGAGACACATAAATCTCTAATGTTTGGTGCATCAGTGATTTCCTGGTTTCCCAAAAAGCTTTTTAACGTCTCTCAGAGAACAGTCTCTGTCGCTGAGTGACAGAGAGCCAAGTGTGTTGTGCCCAGTTGGTCAAACTACAAAAACCTCATTGAAGTGGGGCACAATACTTCACTGCACACTACCATCTGCAGATCCTCACAGATACAGGCTGCCACTGCTACTATGGACCAACTCGTCTGTGATAGAGGTCTCAGAAAACCTGATGTGAGATGTATAAGATGGGAAGAATTATTGTTTCAAACTCTGCTGGAAATACAGTAAAAACATGCACACCCGCCATCGTCAACTACAGGAGGGATCATCGTCAAGCTTGCTGGAGCGTAGAAGTCTTCACAGGTTAAACATTTTGGACCTGATCCATAACAGACCCACGAAAAACGTACCCGAATCCATCGTGCATAAATTAACTTTCAAACACGAGACCCAGTCTGAAACACGCGAAGATAATTAGAGCAGATCCAAGAAAGAGAATTCCAACACTATAAGTAACATGTAAGTCCACCAATCTGGTCGAAAAGGGTAGCAATACATGTAATTTTCCCTATATGAATACCACATAAACATATTCATCACTCCTGTGATGATGCATCATGTGACACGAGACCCCCCCAAACTGTTAATGAATATAATTGGTCTTGGTTACTTGTAAAGACCTCTACCTCAAGTTTCATGCAATTTAAATGAGGGAAGAGAGGAAGAGAGGTAAATTTCTATATTACTCATTCCTGTGAGAAACTATTGTTTGTATCACAATATATCCAGTAATGATCTTAATTCAGTATTCTGTAAAGGTATTTCTGTTTTAGTCTGTTTAGCTTGTCTAAGTTTGACCAGAGGGGGGCGCCAGAGGGAAATCCATGAAATCGAAAAGTGGCCATTTTAAGATGCTAACAGTTAGCATGTTAACTATTTAATATGAACATGTTGATATTTAGCGTTGACTACCTGACTGGACTTTGGTCGTTGGTTTCAGAGATCTCCTGTCAAGAACTCAAGTGTTGCAGGAGTGGGGAAAAGAAAAGCACCTTGACCTGTTGGTGACGCTGCGTTCCTGTCTGAGTCAATACAACCTGTACAAGCTTGGACTGGTCCAGAGTGCTGCAGCAAGACTTCTCACAAGATACAACTGAAGAACGCACATAACCCCAAATCTTGGCATCCCTACACTGGCTACCTGTAGCTATGTTTTAGAATGGATTGACTCTTAGGACATGTACGGGATTGATTGGCCCCTGTCTATATCTCCGACCTGCTAACCCCATAAAAGCCTGAGTGCAGCCTGAGATCCGGTCTGACCGGTGAGACTGGACTTCTGGAGTCATGACCCCTCAACTCTGGACCAGCCTGCTGGAGGAGATCAGACAGACCAGCTCTGTTTTTGTTTGAACACCTCTTATTAAATACACATTATTTTAGAATTACACTATCGTAGTGCAATTCTGTTTATGTTACTGTATTATCTTTGTCTTATTCATCCATTTTACTTGTATCTGGTGTTTCTTGGTTTTATGTCAGTAAAGCACTTGTTTTTGGAAAAGTGCTGTAAAAATAAAGTTATAACATGAAAACTCATCAAAGTCGTTATGATTCATCCACTGGGGAAAAATGTCAGCTCATCTTGATTTTAACTTATCACTTGGTAGCTTTAGGTCTCAGGGTTAGTTGGTGGATATAAATAACTGATATCTGATCTTATCTATACAAGCAAACAAACCCTCAATCCCTCCAATAGATATATTAGCAGTAATTACCCTTATCCTGGCGCTTATAGACAATACAAACTGATCAGAATCGGCCTCTTTTGAACTGTAAGAGAATCAAGTGTTGCATAGCTTTGCACGATATTCGCTATAAGTGACATGTTAGAAGATATGAAGCATACTGGTATGTGCTGCTCTACACAGGTACAGTGGTAGCCATCATCAAAGCCTTCCAGTAAATTCACTTCTGCATCAATCCAAACTGCCTGAAACTGCTGCTGAGGTGCCACTGAGCAAGGCACTTACCCCTGATCCTTGCAGGGGATCTGCTCAGGGGCCGACAGCAGAGCGAACGAGGGGCTGCGCCGATTGTGAGCGTGAAGCAGGTTGGTGCAGAAAACAGAGCTGCGTGCACAGGACGAAAATCCCATTTAAATAAAACTGTTGTCATTTGCACAGAAGAAGCCATTAAAACAGTTTCCTCTCCAAAATGTTCCAAAGCAAAAACCTGATTAGCATTCAGTGACAGAAATCTCGTTTAAACTCGTCTTCATCTGCTGTGATTTTATGCTAATTAAAATTACAAAGTTAATAATCCTCATTTTCCAGTCTGCTGGCAGCAGAGAGACACAAATCAGCATGTCTAACATCATGATCGGCTTCAACCAGGATGCAAAACAGATGCTTAAATTTCGGGGCAGTGTGTGGTTTGGTGGAAAGTTGGTGGAAAGCCAGGAAAATGTAAATGACAATGTTTTGTTTTAATTTACACTTTTTTTTTTTTTCCAGAGTGAAAAACTACACAAAGAGACTGTGTTCACTTGCAGCGGCGATCATTAAAAATAGGCTTTTAAAATTTCAGATGCACTGACATTTACCTCATCGGTTCTTTTTCATGCACACATATCTACGCTGAGAAGTATTCGTCTTCTGAAATGGTTGCTTCTTCAGACTCGATCATCAAAATGCCTTCATGCCTTCAAAGCAGATATGTCAGACAACACATCAAACATTAATCAATCACAACGTGAGGTTTTTGGTGAGCATGAGGGGCCAGGAATGACACATTACTAGGTTTCAAATAAAGTACCTCTCACATCCTTTCCTTCCCGTGCCTTCCCGATGTCAGAACTGGGGGGGACTGTGCATCGTCACGCAGGACATCGTAGCTCCTGTGAAACTACTTCAATGTTCAGTCATGGCCACCATGTGAAGTGCTGACACAGTTACATATACCAGTTCTCTTTTCTGCTACCATATTTCTGTCAGATGGGCCACTCTGTGGACTCTGATCCTTTGATCCTCTCTCTGTACAAATGCCGTGCAGTGGCATCAAAATCAGCCAAGTCCAACAATATCCAACAAAACCAGCACACTTCAACACAGACAGTCAAACCCAGTGTTTAACAATCCAACCACCCTGCGCACCCTGGTGGCCTTGGGGTTTGAGGTGCTGACTGTGATCTGCAACATCCTTGTCAGACTCTGATGAGGGCCCTTTTCTCCCTCCTCATGTTCTGTTGCAGCTCAACTGTTGACTGTGTTATAAAAGCATAAAATCCAACCAGCTGTTTGGTGATCCGAGAGCTAATGGCCTCCAATATGGCCACCAGAAGGTGTGTTACATGACCTGAACCCTCTCAGTCACATCTGACTGCTGATGTATTTTCTGTCACATCAGCTCGTTTTCTGCCACCTGTCTGTTCACTCCACACTGTGGGTAAAGTTATGAAGCAGGAATGACCTAAATCTACCGACTGAGGCTTTCATGATGGCTACTGTACATCTGTGTTCTTCTTATTCTGCCTTATTAAATATGATCATGTGTATGTGCGTCACGGGACGAGTGCTGCTGAACTGCAGGGCGAGGAGGGACAGCGTCTGAGTCTCGCAAGACCTGAAAGGCCCACTGATCTGACTTCTGTGGAGCACAAGTCTCCCCGGGCCGACAGGCTTCACATCAAGAGACGCCGTCACACTGTGCACATGTACGCATGTGTATATGTATGCACGCACACACACACACACGTATATGTGCTGGAGCATAAAACTACTCCTTTGCATGCGGATGTAGAAAACTGATATCATCATAAAAAGTACAGTATTCCATTTTTTATTACTCGAGCTTTTGGCGGCGAAGCTGCGGTCCCTAAAGGAATTCAGAGCGGGCCTCAGTGAGACGCTCGCTGGTTAAGACTGCCGTGTGTGGTGGTGGTGGTGGTGCTGGGGCTGCGGGATTACATGTCACTGTGCTGAGTGGACTTTTGTGTGAACTAAACTCCGTGTTATTTCCCCAAAGCTTTCTCGTCATCCGAGCTTTACCCAAAGTGCGTTCTGCCATCCCTGATTCATGCAGAGGAATGGAACAAAAAAAATAATCATTCACCGACATGATAACAAAGGTATTAATATTCAGAATATTCTAGCGGCGTACCCGAGCAATGCATAGACACAAGGAGGATTCTAACAAAATAAACATTTAAGGGTTTACCGGAAGTCAAAATGAGGCCAAGGACATTTCAGTAATCAAAAATAGAAATTATTATAAGAAGCAAAATCACTAACGAATATAAAAAAGATTTACCTCAAACCAGGAAGTTCCCTCCCTGTGTTTAGGGATGCTGCTTCTTCACATATGGCAATCTGTGTTCTTGGAGGGCGAGGAGGTGAGAGCAGAATCAAACTTCTATTTCATCTCACAGACAAAGAAGAAAAAAAACAAAAAAAAACAAACAAAAAAACAAACTTCATCCCTTTCAATTTCTCTATTCATAAATAATCCATGCACAATCCCTTTGCCAGTAAACCCTTTTTGTTATTTAATGTTTATAGTGCTACCAGTATGCAAACCCTGAATGTCCACATAGTAAATTATCAATGAAAAATATTCATATGTACAGTGTAGCTCAATAAAATGTCTCTTTAAATTCCATTTGCATGCAGTCAACTGCATAATATACAGGCAATAAGTACGTTCGGTTGTTGTTTCTTTGGCAGGCCAGAATCCAGCTGGACATGCATAGAGAGGTATGTACAATCAAAAAAACGGGATCCAGGTCACTGTGGAGCGAGGACTCTCACGTGACCTGGAGGTAAAAGTCTGTGTGCAAATGTTAAAGAAGCCAGTTTTTTTTTTTATAATCTCAGAGAATTGAGACCAGTGGTGTAACTGAATCTGACAGAGCGAGCGTAACCTTGAATTGATAATCGTGATCGTAGTAGAGCAATGTGCCATGTGATCACTGTGGTTCCAGGACACTCTCTACACCACTGGTTTAGCTCTCTTCAGAGCCCCTCATCCTTCTCTGAGTCTGGAGAAACAGGCCTGGAAACGGTGAAAATGTCCTGACGTTGTATTTTGGTTTTGGGGGTGGTGGAGGCGGACGGCAGCCCCGTGGACGGCCGCCTCTTGTCTGACAGCAGTTTGATAATTTCAGCTACCTGACTCTCCAGGGCGCCCAGACGGCCTCCCAGAGTCTGGATGTCCTCCCGGAGCTCCAGCCGGGTCTCGTGCAGCGCGGCCTGCAGGGCCTGCTCCGGGATGGGGCAGAAAGGGTGAGGAGACCCCGCTCCTCCGGGGAGAGGGCTGTGGAGGAGGGGGGTGACCGCAGCGGGGGTCCGCGCCTCCCCCGCCCGGTCAATCCGCAGCTCACTCTTGGTGATGCCGCTGTCGCAGGAGTCTGTCTTGCGGAGGGGGTTGTTGCTGGACACCCCGCCCTCCTCTACATCCCCACTACCCCCTGCTTCCTGACCTTTACCCTCCTGAGAGAGCATCTCCACGGAAACGGCCTTAACGTTGTTGTTCATCCCCTCCTTCCTGGCCTCCACTGGGGCCATGTTATTTTTCAGGCGCATCCAGCCGCTGGCCTTGGGGGGCGGCTTCCCCAGGGCAGGGCTCGTGCTGACTTTGAGCCTGACAGTCTGTTCACCTCCCGCTCCAGCAGAACTGGGCTGCAGCTCCAAGATATCGCAGTTGTTCTGCTTGGCAGGAGGCTCGCTGGGATGGCTGTACGCCAGGGAGCTCTGCATGGGCGTGACCTGAGACACGGTCAGCACGCTGCTGCTGGGCGGGGCCCCGTTCTGCATGGAGCAGTGGGGCCGCTGGAGGCTGAGCGGCAGAGAGTGCTGCAGGCTGGAGTGGCCGAGCTGCAGGCTTTGGGGGTGCAGGTGCTGGTGCTGCTCCACCTGCAGCTGGTTCTTCTCCAGGTCCAGCTGCGAGGCGGCAGACGCTCCCTGGTTGCGGAGCTCCTTCTGCTGCTTGAACTTCTGGAAAAGCTTCCGGACCGGATGGTCCTGCGGGATGGTGAGCTGCACCTCGTTCTTCGCTCGCTGCCTCTCCTCTTCCTCCTTCTTCACCTCACTGATCTTGCGGAAAATTATCTGCAGGGGAAACATGCAAAGAAAAAAAGCAACACACTGCTTATCAGAGCACTTATCATTTCATATGAATACTATGAATAATAATTCTCTCCCCGCCGGCCGTTGCACATTAATCATTGGAGATAAAACCTTTTTCTACAACAATGACAAAAAAGAGGAAGATTTATTATTATGGAAATCTGTCAGTCTGTCTTAACCTTTTCACTTGAGAATATTCACATGTCACATTTTCTCTGCAGTGCACTCAGGTACTGCAAAGTGTAGCCGGCTTCTGGAGATCCGTGTTAAATTATCCATCAGCGCTCCTACACCTCCCCCTGTATTATTCAGCCTCAGTCTGGCGCCAGCCTCTCTCCTGGCTCCCCTTACACACTAATTACATTGGGAATGACAGAAATCCCTGGAAGGCAGGCAGCCAGCCATCCAACTGCCGATTTAAGCATTATTCTTGGTTAAAATGATAATGCTCCCGATAGATGGCAACCTGAGTCGATCTTTGAGTTAAAGATGGAAGCGAGGGGAGTCGCCCACCTTGCTGTCCGTCCATAATCTACCCAACCGAGCGCTTTTACCTCCGAAACTCCCTCCTCTCATCCACCTATACTTCCTGCTCATCCAACCCCTGCTGCTGAGAGCCCTCTGAGCCAAACCAAGCAAAGACTGCTCTGAGCTGGAGGAGAACATATGAGGAGGGGGAGACAGAGACGCCCTGTCAATCATTTCAAATCTCCACAGCTTCCTGGAGGCATAACCTGGGAGATTAGCACTTTTAATTAAATTAACTCTGACAGGTAAAGTGTGGTTTCAGAAAAAAGTAAATGAAAAGTTATCACTGGTGTTTTTTTTTTTTTACTCGTCTCTTTCCTAAAAGAACAAAGACTCTACTGTCTTTGTGTAATAGATCAAAACAAGATTCTGTCACAGCTGAGCTGCTGATGCTGATGTGACAGGATCAAATCTGACGAACCTCCATGAACTAACTTCACTTTCCATTAACTTCAGCAACTACAGTCGCTGCCTGTTGTTATGTCAAGTAATAATGTGTCAGACCCGAGTATGAGTGCATCCAAACACTTCAGTGGAGAGCATATGGATCTGAAACAGGGTAAATTACCCATGAATATCAGTGTGTAAGCAGTTATTCGTGTAGTCAGTCACATATACAGCACACAGGATATTTTCTGAACGCTGTCCAGTAAAGCCAAAGTCTGACATACAGCTTAACAGATTTATCTCCCATCGCGTGGACTGAGGTGAAAGAGCTGAAAACATCAAGCGTCAGTTACGGTGAAAAGAAAATGCCGAAAGTGAAGTGTCACTTGAAGTGAAAGTAATCAAACGAAGTGAAGTGTTATATGGACTAAATGTATCTTTAACTACTCAGTCATTCTACAGGTTAAAAATAGTAAGGTGGAGGTCCTGGCTCAGACTGTTCAACCACAAGATCCCGGGTTTGAGTCCAGTCTGGAAACTTTGTCACCTGTGACTTTTCTGTCGACTAAATGAGCAGCTCAGTCTCTGCTCACAGAAAAAATTCTGCTAAATCCTACGATGTCTGACTAGATTGGGGACAATTCTGTTTGCATTTTATCGGTAATAAGGAGAGAAACAGTCCAGTGACAGCTCATCATTCTGCTCAGAACAAGGCTGTCAATCTCCTGACAAAACCTGTGACAGTAAGTGACATCTACTGTAGAACCAGGACGACTGCCCACACAGTTCATTTGCCATTTTCACACAAACACAAACACACACACCCTTGTCTTACAGACTAAACAGATATTTCAACTTATGTGGTCCAGCGTTTTGGTCCCCACAAAGCTGTGGGACAGATGCAAACAGATGTGGATCCATGTTGTACAAACTGAAGCAGACAAATGAAAAGTTCAAACCTCTTCTGACATGGAGCCTTTTCACCCCTGAACCTCATGTCTACTGTGACCGCTCAGACTTGAGTTTGTAGATATAAAATTAAACTGTACTAAATGATAAGACTGTTGACACTGCATGACTGCGAAACCCTGGAGTTCTTTTTACATCCAGTACAAAAATCTTTAATTTTAAGTTTCACTTTCTACAATATCTGCACAACTGCTCTGCCTCCCCATCACTCTCTTGTGTTTCCACTGTGTTCCCCTTCCTGGTGTTTCCCGCTTGACCCTGGTTTGTCCGTCTCCGTATATTTGTGTGTGTCTGGATGTGCTAGGTGTGGCTTTCTGGTTCCAGCTACCACCAATTCTCCTGTGGACCTGCGCCTGATCACCTTGTCATCTTAACAAGCTCCTGCAGGATAAATCCCTCCACTCACCGCCAGATTGTCCATTCACCTTTCTCTGCCTGCCCTTGTGTGCATCTGCCTCACCCAGCAAACTCAGCCTCGACTTCAGTACCTGTACACCACCTGCCCAGCCGCCTTCGAGCACCCTGGCCAGGTCCTGTCCCGCTCCCCCAGCCCAGTCCCCTCTTCACCTTTACTTTGATAGTAAATCATTCCTGTGAGCTGTGAACTCCCTGTCCTGAGTTCTGTGTTGGGGTTCAATGGAAAGCTTTTTTTTAATATAGCAGAAGCTCTGGTTTACAAACTTCTAACACCATCAGCACAAAGACATGCTGATGCTTTCCTCAACTGAAAAGAAACTTTTCTGTGACTGTAATTTACTCAGATCCATTACTATAAAGACTTTGGCTGCCGGTCAGAGATTTAAAGACTACAGTAAATGGTTTGGCACTGGCAGCGCCACACATCTCTAAAGCTCCTCACAATGAGCGCTCTGACCTCGTGGTATCGGGTTGAGTGGCCTGACTCATTTCTCACATTCAGCCTAATTTCTGCTGACCCAATTATTCTCTCCTGACAGCCAACACACTCACATATGGGGCCTCATTCACAGTCAGAAGTGGCTGTCCACCATTACCCAAGCACAGAAGAACCGGGAGTCATGAGTGACGCTGCTGCTGAATGGGTCTCTCACAGTGTCTGAGGAGTGAGAAGTCGTGATGGACGAACGGCTCCTCGGCTGAACAGCTGTCGTATTAACACAGAGCTTCTGTGTGGTTACTACAGAGGTTATAAAAAAGTTTGATGTGAGCATCAAAAACCCATTTAATGACTGACTGGTTTTGCCTTTAGACGTAAAACTGAAGGTTTGAGGTGACACTATGGCTCAAGTGGTGAATTTTATTATATCATATCACTAACATGTAAAACCTTCGATGACATAAAACCTTACCTGAATAGAACCTAAAATTAGGTAATATTAGAAGTTATTGAATACTTAGTTAATCAAAATGTTGATTCATCTCCAGCAGAGAAAGTACTTGGACTTGATTTCCTCCTCTGGTGAGTAAATTGCCTCTTTAAGAGCCTTTTAAAAGAATCAGCTGACATTTATTCACCAGTAAAGTGTTTGAGTTAATGATATTTTTCAGAGAGCTTCTCTTCTTCATCGTCTTTTCAAACTTTGAACTTTATCTGTCTGTTAAAGGTGTTCCTTTGTGGCCGATTGGTCTACACACTGTACAGAAACAGTTCAAAAGTGAATTTAATGTTGAGTTTACAACAAACATCTGTGCTACAGTTCATAGTGAACATGAAGTCTGAATACAGACCTTTGAAATTAGGTTACTTTATTTTAACCTGTAGGTAAATTTAGTTTGCAGTAAAAGGAGTCATCAATCTGACACGTACACATTTAACACACAGCACAGACAACACCATGTAGACAAGGTAAACAAAATGAGTAAAGAAATAAAGTAAATGTTGCTTCTATGCAGTGCTTCTACAACTTATTCATATGCGTGATGGCTGCTGGAACAAAGCTCTTGTAACACCATTTTAATCTGCGACTATGAATGTGTAGGAGAAATTGAAATTCATTGTGTGGGGTATAAGCTGTCACTTAAATAGCCAGCTATCTAGTGTACAGTCATGTACAGGATGTCTTATTCATTTATGTTAAACTTGAAACTTGTGTAACGCCTTCATGTCAGTGTGTCCTCCTTTGTTATTTTACCTATGTCTAACCAAACACTGATTCTAGCACTGATAAGGATTAAAAGTGCACAATTTTATCCCCTCAAGAAATGAACTATTTAGTAGACATTATAATTAAAACTGCACTAGATACATTTTTTCTTTTTTTTTTTTTACTGGGAAGCAAATTAGCAAGTGTTAAGATAAGATTTCTCATTATTTATTTGGATTATTTAATTTGTCTGCAATTTGCTTCTATGTCCATGTCTGTGTCTTTGCAGCATCTAAAATTAATTTGAGAAAAAAGTGACAAACATCTTAACGAGCAGGAAACAACAGTTATCTGTATAAAACTTGTGCAGCCTGAAAAGGGTGAATGTTTTTCTGTAGTGTCCTCCACTCAGACATCAGCAGTAACAGCCATCCAACCAAACCTCAGTCACACAAAAACAAACAAATTAGTGGAAACATACGTGATGCAACAGATAATTCCAGTGAGCTCGTACACACCTGTGTCCTCCTAGCTTTGTTTTTCAATAAGTCACTGAACAGCAAAGCACTCTGCTCATCAGGTAATCAGCTAACGTTTCAGCACCAGTCTGTGGGTCAGTAGGTTGAATTTAATTGTCCATTAAAGTTGTATAATCTCACCACCTTTTCACAGGATGTGCACACTGGTGATTCTTATCTAAGAGCTGATGTGAATTAAGTCAGTGTGGTACCTTCATAGTTCACCCCTCACTCTCTCCTGAGAGCTACAGATGCAGATTCCAGGATGCTTACGCTAATAGACAGAGAAATTAGTAAGCAGAGCCTGGAGGGGATGGACCACCCTCTAACAGGAAGTTCGTCAGAAATAACAGTCAATAAAACAACAACACAAAAGCCCTCCCAGAGACATTAGAAGACACTTCAGTTATCCAAATGATGAGAAATTGTTGGACAATACATGTGAATGGCCTCACACTTCTTCTGTCTAATAGCATTTTGCCTCAGTGTGTAAATATAATAATGACACTGTGGGTAAATTCTCTTATGCATCAGCTACAGAACTGAATCTTACAGAGACTCTGGTCCAGAGTCAGTACGAGCACAGCTTCTTGCAGCTCAGCTTTGGGAACAAAGAGCCAAGAATCTGCAACAGTCTCCATCTCGTTCACTAAATAATCCACAGTGTGTCAGTCAAGTCAAGGTGCAGATGAGTCCTTGAAAAAAATACTAAAAGTAAAACTGAGTAAAAGTACAAGCATCTTGCTTTCCCCACCAGCAACCACATGCATCCACTTTCAAAATAAAAAATGCATATTGTTGTTGTGGTGGAAATACTGTGTCCAACAACAAGAAGTTAATTCATACATTTTGCTGTATATTTTTCATGTTATTATGTCATCATATCCAGCTTCTGTTTCTTTGGTGACCAGGAATCTCTATGAGGAATTATGAATTAGAGGGAGAACTGTATCAGACAATAGTGTGATGTAATTCAGTGTAATTTAATGGTTAAGCAGTGAAGTGTATGATCTGTGCACAGTCTCCGCTGCCTTCAGTCGACCTGCGTCAGCCACTTGTCTCCAGACGCATAAATAATCTACTTGAATCCAGTCAAGGCGCAAACAAGCCCTCGAAAAGAGAACAGAGTAAAAATACACCATCATCCATATGACCAATTCTCCCTCCAGACACGGCCGCCAGTTACCACGGGTTACCACATTCAAAATAAAATGCATATTCTGTTTAGTGATGAAACCATTAACAATAAAACAGTCCCTCTTGTGCTGACCATCTATTAATAAAACATGAGTTCTTATTCTGCTTAAACAAACACTCAATATACTTTATGTTGATGTATTGGCATCTCTATGGGTTTTATTTGTGTGTGTGTATTGATATATGTGTATGTAGCCTTGCATTAACCATCAGTCAGTTGAATCGACATGCCGACGTGCCCTGCTCTCTTGTGCTGAGGTAGTTCTTATATTATCCATGTCTGATGAAGCAATGAATGCTTTGAGTCTTGAGTATATTTCCGACCTGCAGTCAGACCTCACAGATCATCATGTGGTTGTTTTCTGACCGTGTCCTACAGTAAGATCCAGATCTAATGGAGGTGGTTTTAGAGACTCTGGTTACAGTCTGTGGAATAAACCACCTGATGACCTGAGATCTGTCACAACTGTTTCCATGATAAACAGCTAACTGAAAACGTTTCTACTGGTGAGCAGGGTTTTTTTTTAGCTTTATTTTTTGTTTTATTCCTTTATTATTTTTGCATTTTTTATATTCTTTTCATCTGTACTATAATATATAGAGCATTGAGTTTACTTGTGATGAAATGTGTTTTATAATAGAAATTACATTGCCTCTGTTTCCATGTAACAGTTTTGACCCTGTCAGAGTGAAGTCTATTTTTATCAGATTACTGAAATAATTCTGTAACAAAACATAAGGATGTTAGAGCTTGAAGATGAATCACAAAGACAGCTCCGCTCCTTTTTAGAAATGAAGCGTTGTCTGATCTGTTCTGTGGGAGGAAAGCTCCTCTGTCCAGCGTGTTGTAGAAAAATGATCTGTATGTTTTTTTCACAGCTCCTCTCACAGGATCTGAACCTCCGTCATTTGAAGGAGGTGGTGTTACTGATTTCATCATTTGATTTACATCTAATGAATTAGATTTATAATTGGATTTACTAATTTACATGCACGTCGACATAACAGGCAAAGAACTCAGCCGCTACTCTTCATGCCAGGCTTCTCACTGAGGGCTGAGTTACACCTGAGGAACCAATGTGAACGTAATTAACCAGCTGACAGAAAAAAAAACACAGCAGTTTTTTGAGGTGTTCAGAGTCGAGGGTTTTGAAAATGTTCTTGGATCTTAGTAACTGTGGCATGAGCAGGTTTGGTTGACTGGAAAAATCCTTCCTACATGACAGGAGGGTTGTGTTAAATAATTCGGAAATCCTAAAACCATGGTTATATTTAAATAAATTAAAAAAACTACTAAGGACAATGTTGATTTAGAGAACTGTACTTCCACCTTTAGAACCTGTGATATGTGAATTTTTAATGAACTTTTACATTTGAAATGACTGCAGAGATGAGAGGACCGTGACAGATCATCATGGCACAGATCCAATGTGTCACCTTCTTTACATTTGGAGCCAAATCGACACGTAAATCTAACAAAACATTTTCACAGAGATGGAAGCGACTTTGAATCGACGCATCACCATTTGTAAAGGAGTGATTCTGCTCCTCTGGCTTTCACAGGGCAAGAGGACTCATGACATGATACTGTTTATACATAACAGACAGTAGATCCCAATTCATAGAAAGTTGAGGAAAATGTCAAAAGCTTTTAAAAAATTTTTTTCTTTTAAATTTGGCCTTTTACGAATTGAAACCAGGAGAAATACTTTGTTCATCTTACACTTCTGCATTAGTTCCATCATTACTAATGTCTGCCTATCACAACTCAACTGAAAACCTCTAAAGCTCAATTATCTTTGTGTCCAAATAAAAACAATGTCAAAGAGCTTCTCTGCTCTTAAATACGGTGGCCCTGAAAGCTCAAAGCACTGCAACTTAACAAAAACACACGCAAACAGACAAAACAAAATGTGCTGCAAATACACACAACACAACCAAATACGTAAACACGCTGCAAGTGGGACAATGACAACGAAAGTGTTTCCAGGGGACACTAAAAAGTGAGGAACTTCGCTGGGACGCACTTGTTGTTCAATGCTTTGTGAGTTAAAAACAAGTGCGCATGGATGTACTATCACACCTCCAGTCACGTTCATTGTCTGTGCTACTTGCAGTGCGTTTCTGTATGTGGTTGTGTTAATGAGGATGTTTGTGTTTTGTTAGTTTGCATGGGTTTTCTTAAGTTGCAGTGTGTTGAGCTCTCAGGGCCACCGTACTTAAATTGAGCCAAAACACATTTTAAACTGTGTTAACCTACAGTGGGGAATTTGCATTAACGTCACTCTTCCATCAGTGTTATTTAACATCATCATTATGATGCTGACAACAGAATGGTTGTGGTGTGAACAGCTACACAGACTAGTGGCATTTTGAGAAGTCTTACAAGCTCTTCTGCTTTACTGTGAGAAATCTTCTGCCTTATAAATTATGTAAGGAGGCAGTTGATTGAGGTGTTATTCTACGGGAGGAGCCACGTACACTCCTCTGCTCTATGAGCTCCAAACAGCTGTGGGAGCAGAGGGACTCTAAACATCACGGCACCAAAAATCTATTCTTGTCTCAGACTTCAAAGCTCTCATTACGAGATAAGTTCAAATATAAACTGGATCTCAGCGTTGATACGGCCCGAGACCGAGAGCACCAGAGACAGAGCTAATGCAACATTATGTTTACGAGCTGCCTGGATGTATGTCAGGCCTGTTTAAATATTCAAGAGCCGAGCAGAAGGAGAGTGTCAGGGTTTATTTAGGGTTTCACACAGAGACGCTGGTTGGGCTGAGTAATGTCTTCATTTTAGTCAGGTCATGATATTCTGACTGGAGGGGAGGAATAAAACTGAAAACATTACAGCAGAGAGAGACTGAAGAGGAGGAGGAAATATTAGATAATATTAAATGCGAGTACAGAGAGACAGTATACAGTACATATATATAGCATATGTACAGTACAGTGTCTGGTAATCATACCATTGTTTTGTTTTGTCTGTTAAATGCTCACATTGCACATATTGCTTTGACAATACTGAATTTAAGTACAAGCCAGCTAATAAAGCACATTAAAAAGTTAAATAGAGACACACTGACATGGAGGAGTAGATTTGTACATGATACTAATGATAACAAGAGGCAAAGAAGGGAGGAAAACAACAGAGAAAAAGAGGAAGAGAGAGAGAAGATGAGAAAAAGAAAACATTTAAGGGAGAATGTAAAAATGTAGACGAAGGGAGACGAGGAAAAAAAAGGGAAAATGGAGACAAATAGCAGAGTAGAGAGGAGGAGATTCTGTATAGATTATAGTAAAGATGGGCCAGGAACAGAAAAACAGGACAGAAAAAAACCTGCTCAATCAGATTGAAAAAGGAAGAGAAATACATGGGTTACAAAAGAGAGAGAAAAGAAAGACATCTGTCAGAGCGTGAAAAGTAAAACTAAAGCCCCTCTCACACTGGACAAAAAACCCACTAACATCTGTCTTTTGTCATCAGTGTGAAAGCGTACAATTGGCATTCAGTCCTGGTTCAAATGACTCTGCAGCAGTCACAGGTATTTCTCACACGGAGGCTCCAACACTTACAGGAGAATCAACCCATAGATAGTCATAAACCCTGTTTCCAAGGCTTTGGCCAAGAACTCGATGGAGCTGGCCTGGCTGTGTCTAAAGGAAACAAAAACCAGCAGGTCTACAGCTCACTAGCAAACACTTTACATCTTGTACAAAAGTGTAAAAATGACAAGCTGTGGTTTTATACACAGGTTACACACTGGGACTATTTGTGGACGGGTGCAGTTACTTCCTGGAGTCTTGTAGCAAAGACTTGATATGAATACGTTATAAAGGAGGAGACAAACCACTTCCTGAAGAAAAGTCTGTAAAGCCAAAGATGGTGGTTATATGACATATGTCCTGCCCCTCCCCTGAAACAGCCAATCATCTGGAAAAAGGGTTTTTTAAAAGGTGTTTTATTTTGAGCTTCATCCAAAAAAATGTTGGTTTTTTTTGTGTGTGTTAATTTGGTCCAAGACCCATTGAAATCTTTGTATTTTGAAATGTGGAGAAAATACATATTACAGTAAAGACTGGCCTAAAGAAATAAAAATGATGAAATGTGGTGAGAGAGTGAAAAAGAAATCAGTGGACATTATGCTGAATATGACCAGGTGATTTCTTCCTCTTTAACTACCCAACTCAATATCAAATGTGGCCCATGAGGAATTTGCTGCAAAGCATTGTGGGTCATGATCACCTCCAGTCTCTCTCTCTCTTTCTGCACACTTTTTATTTGGATGTTTCCTCAGCTCCTCCATCACTCTCACTGTACGGTGGAGGAGGAAATCAGTCTCTCTGTTTTACTGCTGATGGTTTGTTGTTTATGCAGAGCTGCCGGCGGTCACATGCCGCTCTCCCTCTCTCATTCATCACTGTAATTGTGCGGCAGGAAGCGGCTGCGTGTGAATGTGGCTAGAGAGCGTCTTGGCGGCGTGCAGGAATGACAGAGGAGCCCATTACAGAGGAGCGTGACTTGTTTGTGTAACGGGTCACATTCAGATAAAAGCAGCTAAGCCCAGCACCAACCAACAGAGCAGAGCAAACACGCTGATACACTTGAACTCTGCCCAGTCTCAGACAGTGACGCAGCTGGTTTGGCAAAGATATCTTTAACCCTTATTCACACCGACATGACGAAGAAGTTTAAGATCTAATACTATCAAGATTACAGAAAATGTTTGTGAGCTAAACTTTCAACTCAACGGACATTTATTGTTTTGTCAACTTCTGTTGAAGGTCAAGAACAAACTTTGAGCCTGAACCTTAAACTAACACGAACAACAAGTCTCTAAAATGCTAAAAACATCTATAACTCCACAACAACTGGCAGACTACCCCGTTCAAGGAAGACAAAAACCATGTCATACATGCAGATGACAACTCCATGACAACCGAGTTGTCTACAAGAGAAACATGATCAGAGCTTTATTTGTATTGTACAGTGTGTGTTTGCTAACAAGTTCACAACATCAGCTTAATACCAATGTTGTGTTCACACGAAGTGAAACCTCTGAAGTCAACACTGAAGTGCCAAAAACTGCAGTTCCTTAAATGGCCACATCAGTCCTCATAGACTCTCATGTTAAAATGTCCAACTTTACAGCAGAAATAAACATGTGTACGGCCTGGTACAAAAAACAGTTTGGGTCTCTAAAGCTAATTTCCTCCTTATGACAACTGTACAGGGGTGAATTTTTATATAACGCACCTGTTTAAATTTTTATTAAGGCTTAAAGTTCTGCATAACTGAGGGCGTGGTCAAACCAGCATGTACCAGCAACCCGCAACCCCCCCCCCCCCCATTTTAACATTTTTGAAATAGCTGGGAGTTGGGGGCGGAGTACCGTATTGCCAAGATGGCGACAGTGGTGCAACTCACTCTTAACTTTAAAACTGCTCTTCAGAAACAAATGGCTGACGCCACAGAGGCTATGTCCATTTTTATTTACAGTCTATGGTTCACATATTGTTGCTGCTGCCCCCAAGTGGCCAAAAAATATGTTGCAGGTACAGTCAGGACTGACTACAGGTGAAGCTTGTCTACATGGTTGTTTTCCTTTCTTTAACAGATGCATTTCCCCTGCAGTTACCTAAATTATAGGTTACTGCAGTGCATGCTGAGTGTTAACATGCCTTACCATTTAGCTGTAATGAGCCAGGTGTGTGTGTCCGTCCATCTTTTTCCTATCTGACTCAATACAAGGAAGATGAGAATCAAAATCTGTTCATTCACCTGACTCTGCAGGCTCTGATGTAAAAAGAATTTATCTAATTACCAGCAGGAGCGACTGCACGAAGCCAAAGCCACCTCAGCACACTGAAACGCATCCAAACACACACTCTCATCTGCCGACGCCAACTTGCAGTCCGTCAAACAGTGTAAATTATGCAAAGTTCTCCTAGTAATAAACCATGATCTAACTGCAGCGGAGGCGTTCTTGCTTTTATCCCACATTAGCTGAAGATATACAATAATAAAAGTAAAAAAAAGAAAAAAGGTTTGTAGCAGCAGAAATTGGTGATTTAACAGCTCTAATAACAGGCAACAGGAAACTGGATCCAAATGCAGATACAGCTGGGTGAGTTATAGGCGGTTTATGTAATTCAAAAATCAATAAACGGGCTTACAGTTGGCAAGCAATCAGAGCGGGCTGACAAATCTGAAAAGGCTGAGGCAGGTGAAGGGGTGGGCACACATGACACGACTGATTATAGCTCTGATTTGAGCATCGCACTGGGAAAGACAAAGTACAGTAGGCGTACGTTACCAGCCTGTAGCATTTACTGCAAACAGAAAGGAGACAAAGTCAAATAGTTTCTACAGTCACAGAGAGGAGAAGACGCCATGAGTTGTGTTCAAGTGCCTAAAACAAAGTAGAGTGTGTTCACGTTCACCTGTCAAGACGCTATACTGACCAATCTGAATTATTACTCATCTATAAGAAGCAAAAGCAGAAGGAGCTCGACCATGTTGTTGAGCCGTGAAGAGGTTGGGATGAACAAAACGTGACTTTGATGTCGTGCAGGAAGGTTCAAATGTTTCTTTTTCCTCTGTACCAGGTGCACACCTCTCAAAGTATTTTGAGTTTTTCGAGTTTTTGGAGTTGCTAGTATCAGCAGAAGTTGAGTATGTATTTTGTAGAACTAAACAGTCTCAGCAGCGAGCAAATGCAGGTGCGTTGAGGCCTGAGGGGAAAACATGTCAGTCAGTTGCCGCCTGCACTACTAAAGCGAAACTTTGTCACACAGATACTCAGGTGAGCTTTTAACACAATTTAAGGTCATAATGCTTTTATTCATAAGGCTATCAGTTAGTTTGGTAACATATAGAAGATGAGTAGATGGGAGAAGGTGAAGGCTTTTGTCAGTGTTGGACTAGAGTGTGAGCATATGGCTGTTTCAGTCCACAGCAGTGTAAACTTCATTTGTGTTGAACTGGGAGGATCCAAGGTGAATCATTTGAGCATTTGATTTATCGACACACAGAACTGAGACCTGCTACAATATCAAAACTAGTTTGACTACATATCCAACTTGTACCTGGGATCCCTTGATTCCCTGGTCACTGAACACTAAACATCAAACAGAAATTTAGTGTATCTTTAGTGCATCTTTTCTACAGTTTATTATATTTTATTTGAAATCCATCCAACTGTTTTCATTTTCAGACCATTTCAGAGTTTAGAAAAACTGACTTGAGTTCTTTTCACTTAAAATAATGAGTTGAATTAATGAACTGCTGAGAGTTCACTCAGCTTATTTAAACTTATTTAAACATTCATCACCAGCGTATTAGCAGACTTCCCAGCATGCATACTGAAAGTTAAAATCCTCCAGAGACCCTTCTTTTACAGTTTATTTGTTGTGTCTTTGATACATGTTCAGATAAGTCAAGGTTGGTTCTTTTTATCGTGATGAAAACAAAGTAAACCACACTGAAGATGTATGCATGTCAGAGTGGTCCCCTGAGACCCCCCTGCACGATGCGGTAGTCACCATGACGGGTGGAAGTGGAGTAATACCTCTAGAGTTGGTGTGAGAAGTTTAATCCTGGATGCTGAAGGAGAAACTGTGTGTGTGTGTGAGCATGTACATGATGTGGGTGCTCTCAATCCTGCGCTTGATTAAATTCTTTTTGTTGAGTTGTAGCTCTTTGTTACACACACACATATACACACACACACACCAGCAGCTGCAGCAGCAGTCAGAGTGATGGATAGATGCTCGATTGGCTCACACAACAATAGCTGGAGTGAATAAAAGGATCTAAACTGGACCGCGGGCTCGCGAGTGTTGGATCTGACTACCGACTACGATCCTGCATCAATGAGAGAGTGAAATAACAATAAGAGCAAGCGAAGGGAGGCGGCGGTGAGGGAGGAACATTACAGCTCCGCTCTGGCAGACATTGAAGGAGCTCGTATCATAAAGCTTCTAAAAATAGCAACAGAGAGAGAGAGAGGAAGAGAGAGAGAGAGAGAGAGAGAGAGTGCTAGGCAGAAAAGAGAGAGAGTGCTGGGCAGAAAACAAGACTGCAAGAAGAAATAACACTTACTAACTACAGAGATTAAAACACACTTAGATCAGCTCATTCTACGAGACTCTATGGTCTCTAATCAATGTGAGCTAAACACACACACATACACACACATAGTGTCACTGCTTCTTTTTTTAACTCCATCACAGAGGAATGAGGAGTTGTCAGTCCTCTATCACCAACGATATGTGTATACACTGATACCCATCAATCCCCTTCATTCCCACGTATAACGGATATAAAAGAAAGGTGTGTCGTCAGAGAGATCAACACACTGCAGCTTCAGAAAACACACACACAGACATCACAGAAGCACATGAAGAAAAAAACTCTCCAAAACTTTGAAACAAACATTGAAAGAAAAAAATGCAACAAATAATCACGAAATGAGAAGCTACTTAATTAGCTCCAGTTAGACTGTCCATTATTATCACATCATTGATTCTCTGTTTACTGAAAGCAGTTACAGACTGACTGATTCTGTTACTGATATCAAAATGAGGGAGTTTAAAACACCTGATGATATGTCATCTGTCCAGATCCAACACACACACACACACACACACACACACATCCCCATTGTGGGACTAATAAAAGACTCAATATCCCCACAACATGAGTAATACCTGGACCATGCATGCATGCACCAACACGTTGTACATACTGTGTGTTTTCATGTCTCTCCGTCTCTTGCCTCCATTGCTCATCACAAAAGGTCCTGCGGGACTGAGGGGGGAGAGGAGACAGGTAATCCCAGGTTATCCTGTCATTTCTCCCCCACCCACCCACACACACACACACACACCCACACACACACACACACACAGTCACCACAGGGTAGCAAACTCTGAGGGAATATATACACGCTCATAACGATGACAAATTAAACTTGAAACACACATGGCCACACGTTAACACCCTCGTTAGTGATGTACACACAACCACAGCACACACACAGCGCAGAGGTCAGGTCTGTAAGTAAAGATTTTCATCATTGTTCAGTCAAACAAATGTTCTCACAATACACACACAGATTCATTATTTACTCTATAAAATGAGGCTGGGAAACAAATATCATGAGATCAGCATGATGTCCCATAAAATAACCAAATCAGTGTTTGGGTTTTATATATTACATCAGACGTAATTCTCCACACATGGAAAACAAAAACATTAGTATGTTAAAAAACCAAATTGATTTCCTGTGATTCAGCTTAAACATTAATTATATTGTGCACAAAGGCAGCCAAACAAAAATACATAAAAAAAAAACAATATATGGAAAATTATGTAAAAATATATGGCTAAACACACAGTGCAAGCTTGAATAAAATATAATGCACATAAAGAGACACCCTGCCATCATCATCCAACCCAATTAATGATGGTTACAGTCATTTATCATTAATTTGCACAAGAGGATCTGGAAAAAGGACAAAAACAATATTGTCACATGATCATGAGATGATTCCTCTGAAAGTTGATAAATAAGTGCAACTATTATATATATATATATAAAAAATCGTCTGCTTCACAAGAAACCAGAGCCCAAAGTGACAGAGGAGCACTGAATCATCAAATCTGACGCGCTGCAATCAGCAAACGTTTTATATTTTTACAGGATGTATTGATGAATCTGTTAATCAACTAATTGTTTTGGCCCTTGGAGCATATGGGACACACACACACACACACACACACACACACACACACACACACACACACACACACACACACACACACACCCTCATTGCTACAGCATTGTGAAAAGACTGCTTAAAGAACAGCATGTGGACGACACGGCGTCCACTCCTTTTAAAAGCGTGTTAGTTTTTCTCGTTTCTGGCAACTACTCTGCAGAGAAAATCCTCCCTTGTCTTTCTTTAATGCAGCTACGACTTCTCCAGAGAGACACACACAGGAGGAAAGAATTGGTGACTTTTTCCTCTTTACTTCAACAATTCATTATTTACCAGACACGAGAGAGGAGGAGAAAATGAAACTGTGTGCATGGATGACTTGTTCTCCTCTCTGCTGCACCTCGTCCCTAATGCGCCTGTCGACTCCCTGCGGTTGACCCAGCCTCGCTCAAACACACACACACACACACACACACACACACACACACACACACACACACACACACAATTAGTATATACACATGCACACTTGAGCCCTCAGTCACACATTCCCTATAGGCTCATATAAGACTCCAATATGCTTGAAAGCCTATATTCATTTAGACACACAGAGGAACTCACACAGACACTGTACTGTGCTTGTACTGGGGCTTCACCCTAGTTTTCCAGTTTGAATCTGATTCAGCAGATCAGCTCAGTGGTTCCTTTAGTGAAATGTATTTATACAAGCGATTTGTGCAGTTTAAAAATATTGAATTACTGATGTCTTATCATGTATGAAATGTAGCTATAATTATGGAAAATACTAGAGCGCAGTCAGAAAATTAATTTAAATCAAATTAAATTAAATTTCAGCTTTAATTTGAGGACGCAGGACTCAGCTCTTTTTACATACAGTCCTGTCAGGACCATGCAGCAGCAGGACAGTAATCCTAGCTAAACAGGCGAAGCATCCAAAAAGATTTTTAAGGCAAAACAGTGGCTTTCCAGACTGATGGAAGAGTAAATACCCCACACAACACACCGAACCACTGGTAAGTAACCACTGGAACAGCAGTTGGTTGAAAACTGTCTTTGGCTTGTATGAAAATGAGAAACTTGTTAAATTAAAGGTTACATATTAAAGCTAACAGATTACAGGTTCTCTAGAGATGATGATTCATGTTGAAGACGTGGAAAAAGGGCAGCACTGTGCTTGTACTGCAGCATATGTAGAAATACATAATGATTTCCATGGACAAGCAGCACAGAGGTCAGGCTTCTGCTTTATTGTGGGTATTTCCAAAAAAATCTGCTTCATGTTTACACGACAGAATTATGAGAACATACATATGAATTTGGTCAGAGAATCTTTGGTAAACTGTGCAAATCCAAGACAGAGCAGGACAGACTGCGAGACTGCTGAGAAGCTAGACAAACCCACTGGGCCCAATTAAGGCTGCTACACTCTTTCTGTCTGCAGCTCCTCAGCATTTACAAGTCTAAATGCATCACAAGTTTACTTTTCCAATGTTACCCACATATTTTTATTTTTTTATCTCTTTATCAGGACAAATTAAAAATATCAAGAATATCAATTAGAAATTAAAAATCAACTCCACTCTTGAAAATGAAACGACCCATGTCTACTGACATTATTAAGTGCAGAGCTGAAACAAACAGTCAATTAATTTATTACTTTATTGACATGAAAATGATGTAACTATTGATGAATTATCTAAAGGATTAATTGATTCTCAAACAAAATGCCAAACATTGGCTCTTTGTTGTAACTTTGGATTATTTTGAAGACATGAACATGCCTCTGGAACTTATGATTGACCTTTGACACTATTATTGACACTTTATGGATTAATTACTTGAATTTAAAATATAAATTAATGATGTTTCCAGCACAAACAATAAAAACAGACTCCAAATGATTATAACTTCACATTAAACCTGGGACACAGCTACACAAACAAACCTTTATCTACCTTTCTCTTAATTTCACTAAGACACCATCATCTTCCCATCATCCAACAAACCTGTGCTCTCTCACACACACACACACACACACACACACACACACACACACACACACACACCTCTTTCATCTTTCAGATTCATACACACACTGTATGCATAAAAGCACACAGCAAGCTTCTCCTCCCCCCTTCATCTCTTCAGGACACACTCCTGTGCACACACGTTCCACTATATTCATTATTAAAAATTCGTCCTCCTCTGAAACACATGGTAACAGAGGCTACAGTGCAATGCTTTACACATGCTTATATTTAATCTTACTGTGATATGAAATTTTTCAGAGCATTAAAAGGCTGAAAATAAACAAGGAGAATCAATAAAATCAGCGCATGTTTCATAAAAGCTGGAGATCCGGTCATGACTCATTTCAATGTGGGACATGTTAGCTGCTCCCTCTCTTTGTCTTTGCTTTGTGGCTGATGCAGATGATCGGCACTCACAAAGCTTAGCGTCAGTTTAGAAAGTAAAAGTAAAATGAGAATGTGTCAGCTGGTAAAAACGTCAGGTTGTGTGTTTGCTCCTCTGAGGTGAAGCGATGTGAGAAAAGTAGAACAGTGAGTCCTGATGAGAAACGGCAGAGATCAACTGCTTTCATTTGACTTTTACTTTCAGAAGTCAAAGCTGGTTTGTCGTCATAAGATCAGGACGATTTTTGATGCCATTGAAGTCTACAAGTGATCTCACAAAACTTTACCTTGTGACTAAACAGCTGAATGTCTTTTGTAAAATGACGAAAATAAAAACCGTTGTTTAATCCCAAACCTTTCATATCTTGACATTTTCACCTTGTGAAATTTTTAGCCACACTGTCGGTTGGTTTATGGTCGCCTAGTGTTGGCTGGTCGGTCCGTCAGTCAAACCCTCTGGTTTAAAGAGTTAATATCAAAAATGATTTTAGATTCCCATAAAATCAGCACAAACAGTCATTAGGACTCATCAACCCGTCTGAACTTTCACTTCAATCCATTACGTGACAACTCATTAACTAATAAACATATTTTTGTCAGCATGCTAACTACACGCATGTTTACATGCTAACGTAAGCGTTAGCACAGTACATTTAAATGCTAATGCTAGGGTTAGCATATTAGCATGCTAATTATAATATCAACATTAGAGATCGAGAGACAAATCACCAGGTGGACGTTAATGGATGAAATAAGCTTATCTCTGATATCCTACAGTGTATGTAAGGTGACCAAAACTGCTTTAGTCATGTCGCCAATGTAGCCAACGTTGGGGTTTGACGTAACATCTGTCTGACATCTTTCTGATGTTACATTGATGTAGCTGGGATTAGGCTGTGATGACTGTAGAGGAGAATAGATGATAGCAGATGAGAACAACCACTAATTACTGTGATCATGTGAGAAGTGTGTAATTGTTTTCGTAGCCTGTGGACATCCTGTTCTGTTAGCTAAGACTGGGCCTGCAGCCTTTGTTCAGCCTTCTTTCACAATAAGCCAGTTCGCCCGGAGTTACATCCTACATTTCTATTTTTAGCTGTGAAAAGTTGGGGCTAACCCTGCTGCCAAACACGGCTTTAGCCCACTTTACGTGGTACCAATGTGAAGTGATAGCCATGGACTACAAGCCCCTCAGGCCTTGGATTAATATAGAATGTCCCAGAATGCCTTGAGCCCAGGGCTGAGTGTAATAGATACAAATATAGGAACAAAAGTTGCTGAACCAAATCTGAAACATCTATTTTCTTCTTCTTTTCTGTCACTGAGCATGACAGTGTGTCTCCACTGTCGGTCTGTTAGCACAATGCAAGTGGTGAGAATGAAAACTGAACTGTTATAAATGAGAAAGAGTCACTGGTACAAGAATCAGAGTCGGCTGTAGCCTGAGAGTACACAGATGGCCTCTGTGTGTGTGTGTGTGTGTGTGTGTGTGTACATATATACATGAGAAGATATGAGATATACTTTGTATAGCATGTGGTGAACGGAAACAGCCATGTGTATTTTTGGTACATGATGCAGATGCTGCTTTGCTTTTTTAAGACCACACATCTGCATGACCTAAAGACCTTAGTTTCTCTCTGTCTTATTTTAATCCAAGATGCGAACAAAAGAGAAAAATATACAGCGACGAATCTCCTAAAAAAACAGCAACATGCTTCGTCAACAGTCACAGTAAAAAACAGCAACTAAGGCGAAAAGGGTTTGACAGCAGAGCTCCATCCTTGCTGCCTGGTTGTCAATAATTACTGAATTTTCAAAACCTTCAACACAACTCCAGCTCCTGCAGCGTCTTTCCTGCAGCAGATCCTGACCTCTGACCTTTAAAAACAAAAGTGCGTCTGCCGCCTGACTGACTTTTTGCAAACATGGAGAAAAGTGGTGAAATTCACTGTGGGAAAAGATATTCTGCACACATCCACCGTGGAAAAAAACTCCATAAGAGCACACTAGACTCACAGACTGAAATCAGTGTAAACTGCCTGGACCTGAGGGAAGAGCGTTTTCATGGGAGGGGGTGAACGCAGAAACAAATTCCTCTAAGCAATCAATTAATTATCACGTTAACTTTGTTCCGCTGTGAGTGAGCAGAATGAAGACAAAGCTTTTGGGAAGCTCTGCCCTGAGCGAGCTGCTGGTCAACAGCCTGTTATAAAGAGCTTCTGACAACTCAGCTGGCTGCTCGCTGATTAAAACATCGTCCGCAGCTCGACGTGAGCGTGAGCGTGAGCATGCGCACACAGAGACACACACAAACAGTGGGGGAGGCAGTTCTCAGATCTCTTAAGTAAAATTATTAACACCAAATATAAAGTTTTGATATCCATGAGAAGATACCATATTTAGTTTAGTAGTAGTAAATATACCAAATATGGTTTCACCCATTTATTTGATGACCCTGATAAAGGCCACAAGTGTTGCTGGAGTTTTAACCTCCCCAGCTTCGATGTTGCCAGAAAATGATGTCGGCAAAACAGATAGGTAAATGGCTTTTGATTGGTCAGAGCAAAATGACCTATAAATACAATACAAGCTGATGTGAGACACAGCTTCACAGAGCTGAAATAAAGGCAGTTTTTAGTTTACACAGCCATGTTTTATCTTGTGCCCTGTTTCAATTGTAAAATCTGATTCTGATGAGCAGAAAAGTAGAAAGAGTCGAGTGAAGTAGCAGAGCCTCTAAATTGAGTGAATGTATTCAGTTACTCTCCATCCCTGCACACACAAAAATACTACCTTTTTCTTCCTGTCCGCTTGCTTTTAAAAAATATGCCCTCAACAGTCAATAACACTCAGCCAGCCCTCCCCCCCCCCCACACACACACACACACACACACACACACACACACACACACACACACACACACACACACACAGTATGCCCACCCGTCTTTATTGTCGGTCACATGAATAATCCAATAGAGGGCTGGTAAAAGCCTCCCGTTCTGCAGGCTTTAGCCCTGAAGTCTGTCCCTCCCAGCACACAAGCTGTCCCGAAAAACCTCCGCGCAGCATGAGAAGCCTCCCAGCAGGCGCCTTTAACAGCTCCTCCCCATCAAACAAACTCACTCACGGGTCCTGTTTACTTGTTTATTTAGGTTTCTAAAACTCAGCAGAACAAGGATGAATACCACCCAAAGATGAAACACTACGAGTCAACTGCAGCCAGATCCTCCTGGTGTGGATTCAGATCAGTTTGTCTGCTGTCGCTCTGTGCTGGCATCGGAAGGTTGGTGTTTGGCAGTGTCAGAAAATCAGATTCAGTTAACTCGCCAAGTAGAGAAATGTTCAGGGTTTTATCAGGGTGATAATGAGGCAAGGACATATTGACAGCTGAGGACCTAAACATACAAAAATGTGCCATTATACTTCTTTTACAGTTTTCAATTTTAGCCAATAAAAAGGCCTCAGACAGTGTCTCTGTAACACAAAACAAATGGCTATCAATGGCAACATAAGACGAGGATCATATCAGTGGAACTTTATATGTCCTTCAGCCTTTGTTGTCAAAAAAAAAGTTTGTTTTCATTAATTCTGTTGGAGTTCCCCATTATGTTTTGTATGCACAATGCTGCCATGGATATAAATGAGCAGCTTTGTGTTTGCTTTTTGACTTTGAAATTTGCCCTCTGAAACATCACGCTGCATAACCTGCTTGCTCTGTAACCACAGCTGCCATCCACAGCTGGATTTCTTTTACACTGAAGAAAAAGTCGGAACATGATGATTATGAGACAAGATTATAAGGAGTTTCTTTTTTTCTATGATTTCTAAGTGGATTTGTGGTGTCATCTGCAAAGCACAAGTGGTGCTGCTTCTGGGAATTAGTATTCAGAGTTGTGTTTGATGAATCTAAGTCCAATCTTCACTCCAGTTTTAGCTCTGTGCTTGGTCTCCACCAACTCCTAATAAAAACATCTGACTCTGCTAAATGTCCCACTATGTTCACCAGCTGCTCTCTAACTGTGTCTGTCTGCTGTTTGGTGGTGGGTAGCTAGTGTACAATGGGTTTATCTGAGCTTGTTGAACAGTCCACTACAGTCCATTATAGAAGCGTACAGTAAATGTGCCATAAAACCTGAAAGGGGCAAGCAGAAAAAAGTCGAGCTGCAGAGCTGATGATAATTCTCTGTGGGCTAATTGCTGGAATCACCCACTGCGGTAATTTGATTCATTGTTAATAGAAAATGAGAATCAGTGATGCTTTAGGTAGAATATTTAGTCCAGCACCTACATGTAAAGTAACATTTACAGTCTGTTGTCAATTGTATTTGCTTCCTTTTAAACTCTGTAGTTTGCTGCTGTGAAACGTTCATTACGTCCTTGCACCAAAATCACAGACGAATTCCTGCGCGTTTACTGAGCTTGGCCAATAAAACGATTCTGACTGTGATGAACAGTTAGTGATTCCCTGGTGAAGAAAAGGGACATTTCTACTGACAAAGAAGAAGCTGCAGAGTCGGGACTCAAGGATACGAGGGCCCTAGAGCAACGACGAAGAAACGGCAGATCTGCACTTTTCTCTACAGGTAATATATACCGCTTAGCCAGGTGAACAGCCTTGGGGGAGTAGTAAAAAGAGAAGCCACATTTACACAGTACTTGTGTAATAAGAGCTCTGAGCTCTGGAGGAGGAGGTTTGGTGCACCATGACTGTAGAACCCGACTGCTGCATCTCTTTATTTTGTCTATTGACCTCTGAACTGAATCTCTCACAAACACTAATGTGATGCTTCTGTAGGTAAGGACCTAATGTCTACTCTCTGTTAAAAGCCCTGATAAAGGAGTTCTTTCGCTTCCTTTCTGTTGACTTAAAGCTATAGTAAACGAGAAAAAATGAAGTTATGACAAAAAATAAAACTCCCACCATCCGTCCTCCATGAGACACTGCAGACTCTGAAGCTAAAATGAAATGTGGTTCAAGTGTGAGGACATAAGTTCAAACATCAGTGAGTGAGACAGTCCATTTGTCCAGGAAATCCAGACACAACTGGATACAAAAAATGGCGGAAATTCTGCACAAAAACAGAGCATATTTCTTGCATCAGTGCTGAGTTAAAGGAGATTTCAGTGATACACCTGTCCATTTACTCTCTATTCAAGTTTCCATCTAAACATAGCTCATATCCGAACCTAATTTCCAGCAAACCATAAATGCACATTTCCATCCACTACTGTGAGGTCAATATTAGAAGTACGGCACATTAAGAAAAAACCCCTTGGGGCACTAATTTTTCGGTCTCTGCCATTACACCACTGCAGAAGAAGAGGACACTGATGCATCTTCTCTGCAATCAGTCTTAGTTGCAAGGCTGTGGCCTCTGCTGTGAGATGTGCTGCCTCTGCCTATTTTCCCTGAGGCTTCTCTTTATATTTCATAAAAATGTACTCTGTGCAAGTTGGTGGGAACAAACTTTATCGGTGGTTTCTATGAGCCATGCATGAACAGTTTGTCTGTAAATATGGTCAAAGTCTCTGTTTGAGATTCACCAGATTCCCGTAACACATCAGTCTTCAGTAATGAAAAATGTTTCGCTCACTGCCACTGATGTGCAGAGTTTCCTGGTCCAGATCTTATAGGATATGGATGAATGGGTAAGACAGATATACAGATATAGATACAAAAGGATCTACAGAAAGTTATTTGATTGTAAAATACTCTGTCATTGTGTTGGTTGTGATCTTTTACTGGTGTATATTCTTTAAACTGACACAGTGAGTGTGACGTCAAATTGCAAACAAGCAGACCTACTGTAATTCAGGATTTAATCAGCTTCACCACAGACAGTTTAAGGACTGAAACACTTTTCATAGTCTCTGTATTTCAAGTACGCTGACAGAGAAGCCTTTCATCAAAAGCTGGAAAAGGCCAATAACTTCAAGGAGTGGAAGTGTCTATAAATATCACCAAGTATTTGCTTCTCAGCTGTTTTTGTATCCTAACACATCCTTTGAGAGTTAAAGTGCAGACTTGGCTGTAAATCACTCAGCAGTCCTGAGCCACTGGCTGAATGTCTAGACTGGACTAGTGTGGCCGACATAAACTACTGTTTCTCCACACTACACTTTCCAAACACATTTATGAATAGACTATGCACTGTAACAGCTGTCTCTACAAACGTTACACATGTAAACAAACCTTGTACGGATACAAATTCTATTCTCTATTCTATATATAAAAATAATAATAATAATTTGAATGAATAATAATTCATTGTGTTGTTGTTGTTCTGCATTGTGTTCTCATCAACATGTGCATGATTTACAGATGTGCTGTACAGTGTTTGTGGTGCAGAGAAATGTAAAGAAAGGTGGAGCCGGTACAAAGAACACAACAAAAATACAAAGAACAAAAACTCATCTGGATTATAGCTTTGTAATCTCTCTGTTTGAGGAAGACCAGGGATGTGTCAGCAATCGCAAAGTAAAACTCAGCCATTTGTGAAGATCAACACCAACAAAACTCTGGTGCAGCACCGAAGAGCTCGTATATCTCACAACTGGAAGAGTAAAGGTTTTACCAAAAAAATGCAAAAGCGCCCTTAAGCAACGTCCTCACTAATATGTTTTCAAACAAAAATGATCTCTGTCCATACCATCACACCTGGAAATGCATACATACATGACCATTCACGTACACTGGGCCTGTGCGAGCCAGTGTAAACAGGAAGCAGATTGTGTACTCTGCAGTTGATTAGTTGCAGAAAATACTACTAACGAGGAAAAGCAAAGACAGCTGCAGTGTTAAAATGCAGAATTTAACTGAACAACAGCTGCTGACAACAACGATTGTATCCATGTTGCTTTCAACACTGGTAGTCGAAGCTGATCCCGACCCAATCAGGGATCGACCATAGGTGTCTGCGTTTCTGACGGTTGTTGCTCGTCCAGACTACAACACAACCCCGGAGCTTTCAGACTAAAACAGATCCAGCAGTGTTTCCCAAAGTCTCAGTTTTAGGTGTTTGAAAACTCCAGAGTAGTGGACACCAGGAGTATTTTGAAACTAAAATGTAGTAGTGTGAACGTAGCCTTACAAGCGAAACCTTGCACTGCTATCTGCAGAAGATTTTTTGTGTTATTCAGCCTCTCCTCCTCTGATATAAATGAGGTTGACAAAACAATAGAAAAACAACTACATCGTCTAAAATGATCATACAGTTAAATCAACACCGCTCTAAAAACTGAGCATCTTCAGCTTTATGAAGGGAGGATTTGTTGCAGAACTGTTGTGTATATTCTCTGCTGTGTAATACTGTTGAAAAAATCCGTTAAGCCATCGCCATCTATCTAAAATGAATAAGAGGTACTCGTGCCCATCTGATAGGGCTGAGAGGACATACTGAAAAAAAATAAAGGTTGAGAACCACTGCCTTCGCCTAATGAGCACCATCTAACACTCAGTCTGAAGAGAGACACGATTACTAAACACTCTTCCTCAAATATTAACAAGTGTTTTGCAGAAAGTCAGGATGCAATGAGGAGATAAAGTTAAAGTCAGAGAATCGTGAGGAGACAGAGAACAAGCTAGAGAGAGAAAGGAAAGTGCTTAGGGAGGCAGATTGGTAGCTGGCCATTATTGCATGAGTGACACGGCGAGTTAGGGCTGACACACATTCTGGTCTCCTCAGAGCCCCACAGGCCCCTGTCTGAGCTCCCGCTACAAGTTGTTTATCTTCATCATGGCGGCGCTGTAGCAGCTGTCAAGCATCCCGGGAACAAAAGAGCTAACTGAGGAGAGGAGAAAAGAGCTCAGCCCACATCACTATTTCTGTTCTGTGTTTACATGAGGATACCACTGGGTCAGATTCCTGCTGCACACTGCAAAAAAAAAAAAAGTGCACATCTGTTACAATTAACTAAGTTTAGAGAGAGTGTCTGCCAAAGATGTGAGATTTAGTCATCAGTTCTCAGAGCGGCTAAGCTTGTTTAAAGACTTGTTCATGAATCATGACACATTCTTTTGCCAACACATGATGAAGGGAGATTGTGTTTTAAAATAAGAGCCATTACCTCATCGTAATGGTAGTTTTACTTCTTAACTCATTTTAAAGCTTCACTTAGCAGATTTGTGTGTGAACTGCTGCTGTGTAATCGGCCTAAATTACACACCGGGGACACACTGAAAATGAGCATCCCGTCTTTTCTAACTGAGATGCATTCCCTTCCAAAATAAAATCTTTTAACTGATCCTGAAGTTTTATGATTAGCTGATGGGGCCCGTCCGTTATATCTAAGTCAAGCAAACATGCAAAAGTAAAATGTTGCAGCAACAGTTACCTCTAAGAATTAGACAGCATGTATTTAAAAAAAATGGTGATATTTTATTTTACAGGCTCAATAGTTTACTGCAGTTCCCTTAAAAAGGAAATTATAAATGCAAACTGATAGGAAGGTTCTTAGAAAGAAGCATATAATTTAGTGCTAATTACAGGGAAAATTTAGACAATTCAACTGCTCTACCAATCAATTAATTCCATTGCTCTCATATCATAGAGAGTTTTAATCAGTGCACAGCAGGTCATGAACATACAAGAGTGTGAAAATGTCAAAATGTTGTCTCTATTTTCTGTATTATTATCCCAAAGTACAGTTACTGTTATTTCCAGGAAATGTTTTGTAAAATTATCAAGAAATTACAGACCCATAGAAAAAATGCTAACATGCTGATGTTAGCAGGAATAATGTTTACCCGTTTTAAAGCAGTTTAGAGTGTTAGCATAAACATTTGCTAGTTAGCATTAAAAACAAGGTACAGCTGAGGCTTATGGGAAATACATTAGTTTCCTAATTAATTGGCCATAAACCAAAAGAATGGATGAACTGAAATGTTTTACCTAACGGTGGTGCCAGATGAAAAATTGGATATTAGATATTTCACTCAAAATCACAAGTGTCAACCTCATGGCAGCGCCAGAGGAAACGTCACCAACATCATCAGGATTCATCTGTTTAACATGATTATCTGTATAACATTTCATGGCAATCCACCCGAAAGTTGTTGAGGTGTTTCAGTCTGAGTGACTCAGTGACTGACATCGTCTAATGACATTTCTGCAATTCAACAAGTATTAATAATAAAATTGCCAATAATAAATGAATGAACAGTGAGTGAAAATATTATTTGGGTTAAATGGAGCAGTTCATTGAAGGAAATTCCTCTAGAAATCAAAAGTAGCATCAAAACTTGGGACCTCAAAAGTGAGTTATGAACTATGAAAAATTAACTAGACAGATCCACAGTCAAACATCTCCGGTAACTTAATAAAACAGTCAGTTAACAGACTGACACAGAAGCATCCAGTCACTCACCAGAAACCTGGAGCTGAAGCCGGACTAGAGCTGTGAGCATTAAAAGTACAGACTTGATTGATAGGCAGCCATCACTTCTAAATAAAATATTTGGTTAAAATAAAACCTTCTAAGTCAAAGTATGCACAGAATATGCATGTAGACATACTGCACAGGCATAGGAAGTTACAACACAAGCAAATGGTCATCAATAACTTATGATCTATAAACAATGAACTTAAACACAGTATGAAAAATACTGCTGCGAGCGAAGAGACTGCCTGCTATAGGGCTTCAGCAAGAAAGAGCAAAAAGGGCACAGGACATAATGAGGTTACCTGTGTCGTATGTATAATTCATTGCGTTCAAAGCACGCTGAGAATATGAAGAATGAAAAACAACTTAAGGACAAGTAAACAACAACAGAGTTATTATGAGATAAAGGTAGAAGAAAGGATGTGTGAAATAAGCCAATTTAGATGGCCCACCTCTAAATATGTCGTGGTTACAGTTTATTTTCATGAAGGCAGGGAAACAAAAAATCCTTGAGAAATCTCTTTGCCTGTTTCAACCCCTCAATCCCTGATTTTCCTCTTAGATTTCCCACTGGACGTCTCAGTCTTCTTTAATAAAGTGCTGCTCATTTTCTGCATAGACAGTGTAAGGTGACTGACAGTTGAGGCACTTCAAAGCTTGAATGAACATAAAACTCTCCTGGTTGAATCGTCAGTTCAAAAGGAGAAACTATATGAGAAAACATCTGGTTCTTCTAAAAAAAGTTAAAGGTACAAGCCTGTGGACATAAAAACTAAAGGAGAGAAGTAAACTCTGACTCCTAAGGTGTATTTCAGTAACAAGCAACCAATCACAGAGCTTCAAAATCTGTTCTATGCCTCTAATGGCTAGCTGAAGTTAAATATATGCTTTGAGGAAACCCGATGAAAGACTCCTGTGCTTCTATGTTGTTGAACATTCATTCAGCATAACATTAAACAAAACCTTACAAATGGTAATTTATGTCTCTTGAATAAACTGTGCAAACTTACTGCCCCAGTAACAACCAGGTTAGCTTAGCAAGCTAACTAGCAGAGAAATTTACTATGACTGACTGGCACTAGCATGTGTCTGGCTCATTCACCAGTTTGCCAAGTGAATTGTCAGTAAAGTCGAGTTTCCATCCAAATTTATTGCAAATTTTAACCAGATTTTCAGAAAATAAGCAAAAGAAAAGACAAGAAAGAAAAGAGCAAAAGTCAAACCTCAAATGAAGGAAAACCATGAATGTACTAACATGATGCAAAGTCTGTTAACAGAGAGCACAGTGGACAATGGAAATGGTTGTTTCCTGTATTAATTCAAGGAACGTTGCAGTCTCATGTTTTTGTCTGCCACTGTCTCTCCTGGAGGGGAAGTCATGTGATTTCTGTACATCATTTATCCGCCAAATCTCTTTTCATTGTACGTAGCTAATACACTAACGTTTCCATTTCTCCCAAGCGTAAAATTATATATTTAGATATTTTTCTAATATTCACACCTTTCCAGTCAGATTTCTTTATGTGCAAATTTAAAATGTGCTCAAAAACAGCTGGATGGAAATGTACTGTAAGCCATCAAGCCTCTAACACCACCTGTTTCAAGAGAGTGCACAGATGAACTTTGCTGTGTCCAGGACTTACGTATGACAGACGGCTGAGCTGAATGGCTCACTTCTAGCTAGCTGCATTAACTAACATTTTTCCTACTGTTCCAGTCCTGCGCTGGTGTCAACTCACCTCACAAAGTCACTGTGAAAACTGAGCTAAATTACATTCCTTATCGTTTTAGGAAAATCTTGAGAAAATAGGCAACTCACTGATTGCTAATAAACTAGGTAATCTAACTAGCTAAAAAAGATTAACCCTGGCAACGTAGCCAGGTCTCACGCCAAGTCAGGCATGTTAACTGGCACTTAACACATTCTCCTATATTTTTCTTTGGCTAGGGCATAACTATGATAATGTGATTCAACTTGAAAGGAAAAGCATGGGAAAAAAACCCCTTGGAAACCTTCAGCTGGTTCTGATGTATTTCTGATGTAGGTAAACTGCGAACCAAACCAAGAAATAGCCTACGTCAGACTGTATCATACAGTGATAAAATGGCTGTCTAGATTGAATATGAGGCTGAGCACAAACATGTAATGTGTGTAAATGTTTACAGGTCAACTGTACTGGTATGAGGATGCTTAGGTTTGTACACGTGGCTTTATGTAGAATATATGAATGTAATTTTTCAGGTGTGTTTGTCTGCACTGTTCAAAAAGCTGGAAAACTTACACGCTTGCGCAGGTTGCAGGTGAGGATGAGGTTGCGGGAGAAGGAGTTGGCGAAGGCCGTGTAAAACTCCAAGACCTTGAGCAGGGCTTCTCTCTTGATGACGTGGAGGTCGCAGTACGTTAGCGCTCTGACGTTCGCACACGCATGTGCAAGGGTGGTTTCTTTCCAAAAGACATCGCCAAACACGTCACCTTTACCTGACGAGAAAAGCAAACAAGACAAGACAGGTAAGAGTTTGATGATGTTGATACATGTTGATAGAGGTGACACCACAAGTAAAAGTAACAAGAAAACTGAGTCTGCAATAGATGTGACAAAGTCCTTGCTACTGGGCCATAGCTGAATGACCAGTGTGTCCAATTCACATTAATGCGAATTGATGCTTTAGACTTACCTTAATTGTTTAACATTCATTTCAAGTGTAACTTTAGGTACGTTGAAATCCAATAATTACTCGATTAATTGAGACAGATATTTGTCACAGTTTCCTGACATTTTAGAGACTAAATGATCATGTCGTTCAGCCAAGGAAAAAACTGGAAAACCCGGCAAAATGAAAATAGTTCTGGCCAGAGACAGAAAAAAGCAATATACTAGTATAAAATTACATGGTTTTTGAGATATAAAGTCCTTCAAACTTTTGCTGAATTGAGACAAAAATACTCCCCTCAGAGAGCTGAGCCGTACATTATCAAGACTGTGGTAGATTGGCCTTTACAATTGACATGCAAAATGGTCATTATTGCCAGATTATGTGTTTCTAAAAAGTGCTGTTAGACGAGCTGATGAGCACTTAGTTTCTAGAATACCAAATAACACCTCTACAGTCCGATGGGAAGCATAACTTTCAAGAGCTGCCCTGGATTTCAGAGTTGTTCGTGTGTGTTGAAGAGTCAATCCCTCCAGCTATGGCTCTCCAGGAACTCTATTATCTTTATAAGGCCATATTTTTACACCTAACAACGGGGTTATTTGATCCAGCAGCTTTAAACCACAGAGGAAGTCATGCTATCACTGAACAGGGAAGTCAAGCAGCAGCTGGAATGTGTTTTCCAGAAAAACGAACAGCAGCATCTTCTATTGGACCAGTACATTGCATCATATTGATAAGATGGAGTTAATATAATGTTAGGAAATTATGAGAAGAAGAGAGTAGAAAAAGGTTTTTTATGTGACATTAATGAAAAACAGGATAGCACTGATTAGCTGTATGGACATATGTCGTCTCTAAAACAGTGAACACGCACCATCTGCATCTCTGCATAAACCACACACTTCCACTCTGTTTCTGTCCTTAGCAACGGTTTTACCTGGCCATAGCAACCAGAGCTGCTGGTCTCACCATGTGCACCATCACACGCTGATACCACCAGGCACGTAACAGGTACAGTTACAGCTATTTCATCAGTTTCAGATCCAACATAATCCGAGCGGAACGAAAAGGAAAAACATGGCAGAGACAAAGGAAGGACAGGAAAATACTCACAACCAAATAACGAAATGCACAAAGAAAGTGGTGGTATGACGGAAAGGCAGGTGGTGACATGTAAAATAAGAACAAACTGCATTAAGAAGAAGATTGTCCACTGACTGCATTAATCCATTTAGCTTAGCTGCTGGGGGTTGGCAGTATTTTTTGACAGCTGTCAGTTGGAATAAAAACTGCTGTGAGGAACAAAAGATCAGGAGAACAGGAAAACCTTTTCTCCTCAACTTTCATCACAAAACCCAATTGACATTTCGAACAGTTCCACATTGGTACAAATTCTTCCTGTCGATCAAACAGTGTGTGCTGTAACATGTTGAAATTTTCTTTGAATTTGATTTTTATTTATTTTTTGTTCTTTTGTTTGTCTGTTCAACCATGGTGGCTTTTGCTGCTGATGGAAACTACACAGTTAAAGCCAAACTGCAAAAAGAAGACACATCACTTCCTTTCATTAGTGTAATTGTAAAAAAAAAAAAAAAAAACAATAATAAGGGATGCATCAAGGACCACACACAGTCATACATTTTTTACAGGTGCAAATTATCTGCACAAATTACACAATCTACACAGAGATCATAACTTTTGGAGAACAAATGGTCCAGTAAAGGCAACAGGGTCGTAGATAGATTAGTGGCAACTGAGAACTGGGCACATTTAAACCTGATAACAAAACAGAGATCATCAAGAATGCTACTTTAAGTCCTGCACCCAACATGTTACTATAAAAGTGACAGTTACATATTTATGTAAAAGTACAGAAATATTAATGGGCAAAATGTACTTCAAATGGTCCCAGTCAGACTGTTCTGTAAAAAACACTTTATTTTGAAGGATTGCTCTCCAGTGCTTCCAGTTCTTGATGACAACAAGCTGTTGTACCTTTACAGTTTAAAAATAACCTTGGACAAATGTGTCTGCCAAATGATTGTAATGTAATTTAATGTAGGTACCTAATGATGTATGTGATGTGTCATCTATATACACAGGTAGGTTATCTGTGGTCAAATACTGCCATTTCCAAGTATAAAAGAAGAAATGGAAAGTAAACAGCTTAAACATGTTTTTTTTCATGAGTAATAGGGTACTCAATAAGGAAATTGTGGCTTCAATGAAGCGGATTGGAAAGATTTTTACAGAAGGTAGTTGTGGTTTTGTAAACACAAAAATAAACTAAACTCTTGAGCTTGAAGCACTGACCCTCTCAAATCCACTTGCCTCCCTCCACTGGTCTCAACCCAAACACAGCCACCTGGATGCTTGACTTATCACCTGCCAGCATACATTCCCCATGCTAATCACCCAGAGCAGATGAACGCATGTTTACACTTGTGAGCATCTCCTGGGCAACGCCATGGTTCTTCTGATAATAATAGATTTGTAATATGAAGAATCATAATTAGAAGCAGTATCAAATGTTTCACGTCATCAAAAGCTGCCGAATGTTATCAAGAGAAACTGATCATCAACCATCAGATTTATTTTTTTAATAAAGTGGATTAATAAACTCCAAAAAGGGTTTAACAGCACTGTGTCAATTGACAGCATGAAGTGAGGAATAAAATAGAGAAAAAAGAGAAAGTACTAGAAGATAATATCATGCAAAGAACTTTTGGTGAGTAGTAAATGGAGTATAATGGTGCTTCTACACCACTTTTCCCTCAAGAGATTCATTCACACTCACCGTAGTAGACACAAAAAAGTAAAATCTAGGCCAATCAGGACTCAGATCTGTGTCAAACCTGCCACAACAGTCAGCTCAGCATTTCTCTGACAGCTGACCCGGATAGGATGAGACGAAAAGCAGTCCACACTGTCCACAAGCTGTCACAACACCCTGAGTAACAGACGTGTGACACTCCCAACATAATATTGCAAAAAAAGCTGACGGAGTGTGTGTGTGTGTGTGTGTGTGTGTCACTGCGAGTGTGTGTGTGAGTGAGTGAGTGAGTGAGTGGATCTCATCTCGACAATCCCTCCTCTGTGCCCCCTGAGGGACCCTTTCTCTCCCAACAGCCAACCACAGCTCAGTGCAGCAAGACTCGTCTGGAATGAGCTCCCCGGAGAACCGCAGCTCCACGGCAATTAACCGTCTGGATGTGGACTTGGTCACACGGGCTGGGGTGGGTGGGGGTGGGGGGTGTGAAGGAGAGGGTTGTGTGCACCGACTATGACACTTAGAGCAGGGTTAAAAATCACAGTGAGGATTGTTACGAATGGGTGGGTGGAGGTGGACACATTGGTGCCATGACCCCTATCACTAGGCTTTGTAACCATTGCTCATATCATTCTGCCTGACTGCTCACAGGGACTATTACACACTCAACATGGTCAAAAAGGTCATTGTACCCCCTCTTATCTACGGCCATAACATCAATGTACGTGAATGGCAAGTCAATGCTGGTGTTTAATTCAATTTAGACTTACTGTATTGTTGCGTGGTTTGGTTCTGGCTTAGTCCAGCAAATAAAAACAGGCTGCCAAAGCAAGGCGGTCAGCAAAGAGAACAGGGGCCAGCAAGCCCAGCTTCGAGATATTTATAATCAACAGGTTATCAATAAGGTCTGATTGATTCCCAACTCTCCTCGTCAAACTGTTTAACCTTCAGAGTGTCACTACAGGTGCTGATAAAGGAAACAGGACTCTCCTCTATACTGTGGCCACCTCAAAAGTTTTGGTGTATTACACTGACATGAACACACTGCTCATTACTACCAGGTGTGACAGTGGGACTGTTTTGTTTTCACCTTGTTAGTTCCTCTGTGTGTGTGTGTGTGTGTGTGTGTGTGTGTCTGTGTGTGTGTGTGTGTCTGTGTGTGTGTGTGTGTCTGTGTGTGTGTGTGTGTCTGTGTGTGTGTGTGTGTGACACAGGGTGGTTTGTTTGATTTCTTTGGCGTGTGTCTGTCTGTCTGTCTGTGGACAGATGTTGTCACCATCATAGCGTCACAGCCAAGATACAGTCATGGAACTTTACAGGTTTGTTGTTGAGAGCAAAATGAAGGCCGAGGTCAAATACAGGTACCGAATACACATGTAATAATCAACAACATGTTGGCGGGGGCGGGGCGGCTTGTGTGATCCCAATGATGCATTCATGTGTTTCTTAAGTAGTTTACACTTGTTGTATGTTGGTATACACACACATTCTTTTAATCAAATGTCAGTCTTCTTTTCTACAACACTTCCACTTACATTCAGCTCTTTCTTCAGGTCTCCTTCACTGAAGACCAGATGAGGTAAAGTGAAAGCAGAGACATGATCCATCACAGTTACGTAAAGCAGAGAAACTTTACCTAACTGTCAAATAAACAAGCCAAACTCTGATTCATATCTCTTTTGTTTACGAGTCCTGGTTTACTTGTCCGGTCACATCTCGTCCTGAAACCGTTTCAATCCTGAGTATTTCTAAGTCTGAGTCTTACAGAGCTTCATCCCCAGAGAACATGGGCGCTTTAAATGTTCTAGTGAGTCATGTTCTCTGATCTTTTATTGGCTAAATATTTGTACCGCATATGACAACTCCATGCTGAAACGGCTGTGGCAGATGAAACAACACATCTAAATTCCTCCCTACCTAATTTACTGCCAAGGTTTGTTTTTCCCACATCGCCCCAACCCCCTGTGACACAGTGTACAGTACATTAATACTCCTTTGATCCCACCGGAATCCTGTAGGACCCACAGGATGCACAGTAAGATCTCAGCCTTTCAACATAAACAAACCAAAATACAAAAAAACTGTAAAAGTATCAGAGCCATTAAGACAGAATGCCGCATTATCCATTGGAAAGTGTATCGGTTTTAAATGAAGTATGTTGGAGCTTTTCTTGTCTACACGAGATCAACTCACAGTTAACATCCTGACAGATGTGGTGATGACTCGGGATGCTGCTAGAGCCTGTATCCCCCATCAGCAGAAAAAGAAATTGCCTGTGGGTGGGCGTGCACCCCCCCTGTTGCTTTATCATGCAGTGCAGCTCACCGGATGTCAGTCCAGTAAGAGCCATTTCACGCTGCTACTTACAGCTGGCTGCTGATGCTGCTGTAGCCCCTGTCAGGCCATTATCCTGCAGAACTGAGTGGGCGGACACAGTTATACAGCTGCTGTGACACTGATATCCACCAACAGCAGCATTAATGGTCCTTATTATATGAGAAGTACTACAACTATTATCATTTGAAGCACGCTTCCTAATAATTATTGTACTTATACTCCCAGACTTTTGCCAAATGTTGATCCAGCCGCAGCTTCTGTCTGAAAACGTTTGAATTTTTTTTCCAATTTTGGACGGGAATTGATTGATTAATGATTAATGAGGTCTTCTCAATATGTTCACTGCAGAAAAAGCAATAAAGAAGTTTAATGAAGCTCATTCTGTTCTCAACAAGAAGAACACGATGTGCTTAAAAGTTCCAACATGATCAGTGTGATATTAATCATAACCACTTATGCTAATGAGACCATTCATTAAGATAATTGATGTATTAATTACCAAATGGTGATGTGTCTGGTCCTCACAACATATGTGCAGTATTTATATGAGCTTCAGATCGTGAAGGCTGGAAGATTTATTTTATACAAACTTTTTTTCCCCCCAAGATTAATATGCAAATGTTTGCAGCATGGTCCTTCAAGCTGTTACGAAATATAGTTGCAGAAAAACCCAAAGTTTTATAAGCAGCCAACAGCTAACGGAAGCCATTAGAGATGAGGGAGGTTTTACCTAAAAGGTTGGGTTCATAATCAGTGAGGTGGCATCTCACATTCAAACCTGTGCACACCAATGATTTACTGCATGTTAGGAATTTACTTTTTAACTGCTTTTACCAGAAAAATACCAGAAAAATACTTCCTGTAGATTGTGAAGAATGTGTTACATGTTGAAATATAGTCAAAATGCCATTTAAATAAAGGTGATCAACTAAAACACCTAAAATTTTAAAATGAAATTCAGTAGTCCAGTTTCACCTGCAACTCAATAATCCAGATTTAGCTACTGGGCTGTGCTGCTATATGCTCCTCCATCAATACACTTAAACTTTCGGAAAAATTTAAAGGCATAATCCATAATTTCACTTTAATTCATCTCCATTTAATCCTCACATTTTCATTCTGAGTGGCATGCTGAGAAAAGACCAAGCAAGGGACAACTAAAGACCATCTGCGTGCAGCGTGCTGCTGATCTCTATATTCCACTTTGATAGTTTTATGCATTTCAGATATGTGATGTATTTCATCTGATTACGAGTCAAGACATCACAGATTACAGGTTTGTTAATTATATAAGGTAGCATGTGATGCAAACTATTTCACATCCAAACACAGAAACAGTTAATGTTTTCACATTTCACACCAGTGACTGAATAACTTCCTCATTCACATAGAAGAAAGTGTTCACTGGCAGATTGACAGGTAGGTGTACATGTACGAACTTCTGACATTACGTAGCATGGCGATCTTTAAATTTGGTATGGTACACAATGTTGTCAAGAACCCTCATTAGCCTTTGCAAAGCAGGAGCCATTCTACATCCACACAGTTTAGATGTGAGGTGAAGAGTGTTAGTAATTTAGTTTTAAAGGATCTATATGTACATTTTCTCTCCCGCCAAACAGCTTCAGTCATTGTTGCGTGTACAAAACAATGTTATCAAGGTTATCATACGTCCTCTGCAGTGCTACTTCTTCACGGCAGACTGGAAGCTACAGTGACTCGGTATTGGAAAGTAAAGGGACGGGGCTAGCTGGTTAGCATGCTAACTTCTGTAGAAGAAAATAAGTGATAGAAACGGAAGCAAAACAAAGGGATTGCTCTCCACCTCTGGAGACAGCTCTTGGTGAGTAAAGGAATGAAGTTTGATGCTGAACTCGCAACATTTCCCCTAGACTGGTAAGTAAACAGCTGTTAATGCTAACAGTAGCTGTGTATCAACAGCAAAACTTACAAATAGCTCCTTTAAGATAGTGGAGAACAGCAGCTATGCATTAAGAAATTTTACAAGAATCTCTCTGTTGCACGTTGAGTTTTATCATTGTCCCTTTAAACTGCACTGTTAATATATTCCTCTACTAATCTATTCCACATCTAAATAGCCCTGCACTGATTCTTATTACTGGATCTTGTAACGCAGCCAGATTCATATGTGGTTGGAGGCTCATCTCCTCCTGCTCGCTGCTGACGTAGTGCTCGCTGGGCCAGAACATATTGCTGTGTGAATAGAAGGCCAGAATAAAATCCCCTTCTCATAACCGAGCATGAATAATGGATTAAGAAATTAATCAGCTCATCATTTTGGCAAAACAAAATAAAAGGGCGGCTGAATTTTCTCAGACTCAAGCAGAGAAGAAGAAATCCTCAATAGATAATACAGGCTAAAGTGCTAGTGGTGTTTGGTCGTCTGTTTATCCAACTGCTCTTTCACTGCTGAGAGACCAACAGATCATCCAAGGTTTAATAGAAACAGGCAACAATGTCTAGAGTACAAGTATGAGGGCAAAAACGGATCAAGTACATGATTAAGTAGATCTTTTAACGATGTGTTTTCTGAATCTACTTTGTGAGGTAGCGAACTTAAGATGATTTAAGGTGATAGCGCTCAGCTGCACACAGTTGGGAAATTTTCACTGAACACGCTCTCATGAGCAAAAATTTGGCAGATCGATTTAGTTCAACTCACTTGGTTTTTACTGGGTCTGAAAAACTCCATCTGCTTGGTTTTTTAAGCAGAGTTTCGGAAAAAAACCAAGTGGGTGGATCTTGTCATACTTTCTGTCATGTCCTGCTCTGTCACCTAGGTCATGTTTTCATTTATTCCAATTGTTCGCAGTTTTATTTTGGTGTCGTCAATTTTCCCTTTCCATTTCAGATTCATTGCAAATAATGTATCGCACCTGTGTCTCATTCCCTGCTCCCTTCCCCCTGTGTCTCTTTATCTTCATACCTCTGCAACAACTGTACCAGCCATTATTCCTACTGTTAAGTCTTCTGGTTTAATTACTCTTTCACTTGTTTTTTTTAACTTCACCTCTGCTTCATCCCTTTGGATTTGTCTGCCTGTGTGATTTTTGACTTCCTGTGTGTTGACCAGTTTCCCAGTAACGAGTTGTGCTTTTGAGTCCTCTGCCTTGTGGTTCACCAGATGTCACAATTTCCAAGGTCAAAACTGAATCTTGAATCTCAGATGTAACAGTCTTGGTTACTTTACAGTTTACAGTCCAGCCTTACTGCAGATTTACCAGCTGAGCTAACAGCACAAACTGGACACAGATCTGTTTTTGTTACTGATCATTTATCATAAAAGTTTGTTGCTCTGCTGGTTCGCACTTTCTGACAAATTGATTTCAAACTGAAATGTTTTTCTTCCAGCTGTCAGTCAATGCAGCAAATGACTTGGTCCCCCATTCTTTTTGACAATAGCCAGTAATCTTATTGGACTTCTGTCTGGCCTGATGTGTCTGGGAAAAGCTGCAGCATCGCAGCAGAAATGGTTTCTGGACGGTTTCCAAGCCTCCAGAATCAGGATCTTTTTCATCAGGACAAACTGATCTTTCAGTGTGTTACACATCAAAGCTGCCTGCTGCAGTTGTTGGAGAATGAGCTTGGTTAGAGCTGGTGCCACAATAAGCCTGGTGGACGATGGGAAAGTAGAGGGTTATTACATATGAGTATTTACTGGAGTTGCCACAGTCATGTGCATTTGCTCATTTACACTTGTGGATGAGGTGTGGTGTGTATATGAGTGTGTGTTACTGAGACTAATTTCCACAGCCTGTACATCCACACATTAAAGAGTCATAATAAGAAAATATACAGTGGCATTTGTATATGTACCTCGAGTGTATACGTGTGTATTTGTGTTGTACACCTGATGCTACTGGACACTAATGAGGGCAGAGTGTGTAGCAGCCTCACTGCTCAGCCTGGGGAAATCAGCAGCTTAAAAAACCACAACAAACACACACACACACACACCGTCCAACCTCTTCTTCTTTTCTCTCCATCCTCCTCTGATCCTTTCACTTTGCCCCATTTCCCTCCATCTTTCGATTCTTTTGCAAATCCTCTCAATCTCTTCCTCTTCTATAACTCCATCCTTCTAACCTCTGTCTCCCTGTTTTACTGTCCCTCCTCCCATCCTGTTGTTTTTCAGTTCCACTCCTCCTTTGTCTTCCTCCTACCTCCAATCCTCAATTCCCTCATCCTTTCCCTGTCTTCTTCACTTGCAAATCACCTCTGTCCATCCTATTCCTCTCTCTTTCCCTCTATTCTTTCCACTAAGCCATCAACTTCATGTACCTTGTCTTCTGTCTCCATCTGCTCCATTCATCCCTCTCTTTAACTCTCCCTCTTGCCACATCATTCCCCGTCTTTTCTATTTTCCCCAATGTCCTCCTCCATCTCATCTTCCTCCCTCCTTTCTTCTGCATTGCTCTATATCATTTTTTTTGTCCCTGTTCCCAGCCTCCTCTTCTATGAGCTTAATTTGGTTTGAAACGAGAAAAGATCATTTGAGCAGGTGAGAATCCAAAAAACTCTCCTGTCGTCTCCCTCCCTCTATCTTTTCACCCCCTGCTGTCCTCAGCAACTGCTCATATATGCAGTCTGTCCCAGTGTGAGTGTGAGTGTGTGTGTGTGTGTGTGTGTGTGTGTGTGTGTGTGTGTTTGTGTTACGAGAGAAACAAGCTTATGAGAGCGGAGAGGATGTGTATGTGTGCATTTCAGTGCAAATTTAAACAAACTATTTCTGCATGTGCTTGTTTGTGTGTTGTCTCTCTATCACTAATCAATATAACAAGTGTCCTTCTACTGCCAGGCAGTAAGTGATGCATTTACAATTCTGGTAAACGTGGAATAAACTGAAAAAAATGGGACAGACAGCATGAGCACTTAAAGCAGCCAAAACTGAGCAACGAGAAAAAAAAAAAGAAACCTACAGCGCCAACTCACACTGCTACAGGAGGAAATAAAGTACAATCCATAAAGAATCTGACACATCCAGTCCAACCCACACAGCACAATTATCAGGTGAGAGATATCTATCTTTACCAGTAGTTGAGCAAAAACTCTAAAGTTTGTACTGCAGGTGGACCCCAGAATATAGGCCATGTTGCAACCTTAAGGTTTATATTCAATACTGAGGCCACTAGACGGTCACACATACACAAGCGCTGTGACACCAGTGTCATGCTTGAATACTTTGTGTATATCTGGAGGATAAACAAGTCTCCACTAGGGGGCAGATTAAGGTTTGGTCATCCCTGGCCGAAAACGTCCTTGTGAACTTCCACTTTTATACAATGTAAATAAAAACAAGGCGACGCTCAAAGAGGTTACAATATTGTTGATGCTGAGATCACGGCAGCGGTGACATTGTAGAGGGAATGACAGGGAGTCAACATCATCTGGACTTGACAGCAAAACAGAATCTCTTAAACGTCACAATGTCAGTCAGCCAATGTTGGGTTTTCACGTCAACTCGATTTTTTCATGATGCTTGGAAGCTCTTATTTAGCAGGTAAGGTTTAGCTATTGGTAACATAAACATGCTTCGGTCAGCACACAAACATTAACCAGTACTAAAAATGCTAATACCATTCACTAATGCTAAATATGTAATAATGCTTCTGCTAATGTTTACATGGACCACTACTATCATCACAATGTATTCTTCTGTGACTTCATCTGTGATCTTCTGACCATGGCAGTGAGTCACATAAATAAAAGAAAAACAAGTTGTCGGATGCAGATCAACTGTGTCTCCAAACATGTCTCCACAGAAAACAACATCATCTTCCAAATCCCTGCAGATTCTGAAGAAAAGATAAATACTGGTTGAAGTTCACATCTAAATGTCTCCTTGAGTTTGATAAAGACAGAATGTTCTGTAAACTGCAGAACCTCCATCCTGCGACTGTCTCTCTACATCCATCCACCTCCAAACTACATTTACAACAATTACAAATGGCATGAAAACACTTTGACATTGTAAATCCTGAAAAGATTCAAACACACTTCTCTTTTGTTGCACCTATCATCTGTATTTCTCTCTCTCTCTCCCGCTCCTGCTTTTTGTTTCCCAACATGAGCTTGCTGCTGGCAGAGCTTTCTCTCCTTTTCAACACGACAGAAGAAGTTGGCTGAGAGCAGGTCTGCTGTCACGAGGACGAGGAAAACTTTGTGATTTTTTAGAAAGCTGCCTCCTTCGCATGCTGTGAACACGAACACACAGAGACCAACCCCTTATCTTGGATTTCCTTGCATCACTCTCTCCTTTAACCTTTACTTTTCATTCCAGCTCTACTCTCTCCTCCTACCACCTTGTCCTTCTCTCACTGACCTCCTCTTCATCCCTTCATCCTCCTCTCCTTCTGGAGGCTGCGATCAGACAGCAGCTTTTGTTCTATGTGCTCAAACACAAACTGCAGCTGCAAGCATCGCTCCTGAGGACAGGAACATTTTTCTGGTTGCTATGCAACACAAAGTTTGACAACAATTTGCAAGCTATCCAATTAGCATCAGAGAGCTTAGTTGTTACCTAAAATTGAGTCTGTGGACCTCAAAGGGGCCTTGAGAGATTTTCAAGGGTTCATAAGCAATCATTTCATTGACAACATGTGTAAGGACTGTTTGCCTTCACTCTGCTGGTATCTCCACAAATGCAGTTGTACATAAAGCTGTGGTTTGTCATACCTTCGAGATATTTTCACAAAAGAATTAATTTCCTTTAATTTCTACTTAAATAAATCTCACTAAAGCCAGGGGGTGTGGTCTGCTCTAACAGAAAAAGGTCAGTTCCAGAAGTCTGGTTCTAGACTTCCAGGAACTGACCTTTAGTCTAAACTATACTAAAGGCGCTTTTGGACAATGAGTAATTCTCACCGTCTCCATAGTTTTTCATTTAAGTCGTGCTCCACAGGCCGGCAGCTGAAAGGAGAGGGAGGGCTGCTCCTGCTGTCGTGAACGTGCTAATGGTTCAACTTCTTCAACTTGCTGTCACAACTCACTATGTGACCATTGCAACCAAAGAAACTACAGTCAGGGGAAACGATATGGGCGCTGATTTTACCGTATCTGAGTAATCTGAATGATTCACCTGTTTACCTACAGAGAACAGACAGATCAAGGAGGAGACACAGTGTTGGAGCAACATCAACTTCAAAGTCTCATTATCCGGCCTGGGATGATCAAATTTATGATGCTAGTTTGCAAAACCTGCATCATTTGGAAATCCTCGAGTGAAGGAACCAGAATTTGCAAAGTAAAGGGGTAAAATGAAAGAGAAGCAACCAGAACAGTTAATGATTGCTCTGCTGACTTTTGAAGGGTGTGATGAATCAATTTAAAAAGAGGCCACTTTGATGCAGTTTCCAGTATCATTCTGCAAACTTTCAAAACATCACTTCACATCACAGATTTGACAAACGAGCAGTGGCCACAGGTATGTTATCTGAGGTTAATATTCTTTAACGGGACACTGAATGAGCTTTCTGGCCTTCCTGCAGGAAATCAGAAGGTGTGCTTTGTGAGACATTGACGCTGAGGTTTGAGAAGCAGTAGAGCCTCAGTATTCAAAATGTGAGCCTCAGAGTTTGGAGGAAACACGTCAGAAATAAGTGGAAAACAACTGCAGACATGTTGAAAAAAATATCCTGCTGTTTGGTAACTGTCCTGTCCGTCTCTCCACAGCAACAGCAGCTCACGATGACAACCGTCTGACAGTTTATTGATTAATGTCTTCAGTGTGATGAGGCAATTTATCAAGCATCTAATGTGCTTTTTATGAACCTCTGACTGCGTCTGACTCGAGCTTCTAATGAAGTTAAGGAAGTGGAGAGGCAACACAGATGGAGAAGCTGCAGCGACGGCTCTCTGCACTTCCTCCTCTCTTCCTTCCTCCCTTCTCTTCTATGTTCTGCCTCCCACTTTTCAAATCTCTGTTCCTTCCGAACAATATTTCTTTTCAGCGGTCTCATTTTTCTTCACTTCTCTTCCTTTCTATATTCCTCTATTTTTATCTTTCATATTTTGTGAATTTTATCTCTTTAATGTCCTTCCTACTTGTCCTTTCTTTCTCCTGCATCATTCCTTACTTGGTTCAGCACAAACTGCTGTTGCAACAGATCCTGTATAGGTGTAACATAATGGATCACTATCTTGCATGCCACCAGCTAGCATTACCAATCACAATCTTGCTACAATATGGGGCTGCAGCAGTTTCTATGGGTGCCATCCCAGGTCACAATCTTCCGTAGTATTGCAACATCAAGTTAATAGAGATTATATCAGCAAACAGAAAAGAAGCTGACTGATAGTAATGGCTAGTTTACCTGCACATGGATTAAGCCTGGGTGTAAACTAAAGAGGTTTTTCAAACCAGATTAACTGAAAATTTAACTAAATACAGGAAGACAAAGGTTACACACAGAAACATGACTCCAAATGTCATGATAATGTTACTCTGTGTCTGCTGCATGTTTGCCACAACAATTTATAAAGGGATTAAATGTTCCTTTAATGTTTTTTGCCCCCTAGTGGCCACAAATAGACACATGCAGCTTTAAGGATACACACAATATGTTTAAGACACAAATGTTGACCATAAACAAACGTTACAAATTTCACAGGGATACCTTTCCTTTTCTAGATAAAGGAAACGCAGTGGTATAAGTAGTTGTGCGTATCAACAACAAGGAATAATTAAAGACTTATTTTCAGCTTGACCTTCGAAAAAAAAGTGGTCTAGATAATCAAGAAAAACTGGCGTCTTTACAACCTCTCTGTCGGTCTGAATGAGTCAAACGTATTTTGTGCAACAGTATCGATACCAACAGTGCCGTCTTCGCCTTTTCCGGTTGACACACAACGGTATCAAGTATTGAGTATTTTCCTGGGTATCAGTATCGAGTTTGAAATTCTAGTATAGTGACAACCCAAGTCGTGATAAACCAGTTTTTGAATTGTCTCTCTTGTCCAGGAAACAGCTCAGACTGTGTTTTAACATGACCGTACAGTTATAACCTGGTAAACAGCAACAGTAAATGTCCAACTTTTATATTTCTAATGAGCAGTGATTGTCAAGCTGACTGATGTTGTTGTTGTTGAGTAAAGTTTATTTGTGTGTGTGTGTGCGTGTGTGTGTGCATGAATTCCTAAAAACTTCTACACACACCAAATGATCTTAACACCAGTTTTCTGTGCAGCTCTGCCCCCGCTCTGTTGTAATCATCTTTCCTTCTTGTTATTCTCTGTCAGTAAACGCTCGTCTGGGGCTCGCTGATGGTGATGAGGACGCGCACTACACCGGCTGCTGCCGCTGCCAGTTTATGCCATCAGTACTATCTGTGCTTGTCTCAATAAAAAGCAGCTTCCCTGACATTATCGCCGTTAGCCTCTTATTCTTCCTTTCCGGTTCTTCTCCTCCTCATGAATATTACAGTGCAAGGCTGCAGAGAGCAATATGCATGGCAGCAGATAAGAGTCTGTTTGTGTTTAACACTCCAAAGTCAGACACGACACAAGCCGATTGCTGTTTTTCATTCAAGTGACTCAGCTTTCAAGCTCACTCACCCTTTTGTTTTCTGTGTGAAATGTTTATATTTTCACAATTCAGGCATAAAAATAGCAGGTCTGACTACATACCTGTTGTCATTTATGAGTGATTTGCACTTCAGTTGAAGGGTTATGTGTTTTTCTATGTGTGTGGAGACATTAAACCCCTTCAACTTTCAGTGGATAAGGTCAAAAATGTGTAACCATCATTTCCCACTTTCCACAAATACAACGATTTGGTGATAAAAATGTTGTTTTTGTAAAATGTCAGTAGTTTATTTGAGTTTTTAGTTGTTTCTCCTCTGCTTTATTGTGACATGTTTCAGTCGTATGTTCTTTTTGACATCAGCTGTCAGGTCTTTGCAGCTGCTCCAGACACATAGATCACCCCTTTATTCCCAGTATTTGAAATTCACTGCCGGTTGTAGGTTCCTACAGTCGCCTATCAACATGGTTTTTATCCTTCTCTGCCTGTTCTCTGTGTTCTTCTGTATATATCACATAAACAATTAACTCATTGTTAAACTCACTNTGTTGTAGGTTCCTACAGTCGCCTTTCAACATGGTTTTTATCCTTCTCTGCCTGTTCTCTGTGAATGTTTTAATGTTGCACAATCATAAAGAGTTCATGATAAAAAGAGGGTTGATTTCATCCTCCAAACACAGCACATTTGAGAAGTTAAAGTTTGGTATTTTTACTTTATATATCACATAAACAATTAACTCATTGTTAAACTCACTGTCAGTTTTTTTTTTGTGTAATTTTCTAATTCTGAATTACTTGACCACATACCCAAGATGGCAATGACCTCGTCGTCCTGGATGACCTCCAGTGACCCCGACACCACGAAACACAGGGTGTCGACGCTCTCCCCGGCGTGGAAGATCAGGTCTCCGGGAGCGCAGTGGGTGGTCTGGAACTCAACGGCCAGCGAGCGCAGGCAGCCGTCGCTGGCTAACCTGAACGCTGGATGTTCGTTGAACACCTGAGTGAGATGAAAGAATATTAGATTATTATTAAGATTTCAATGAATGTTAGATATAGATATAATATTAGAGTTAGTAACCGGGAATTAAGATTATTTAACAGTTCGTCTGTGTGGCTCATCTTGAATGACTCAATCAATTCTGCATTGATGAGATTTCTCAGCACCGATGGGCCAGATTATCATTAATTGATGAATATTCACAGTCCACAGAGGATGACATTTTGCTGATCATGTTCATTCTCTACAGAGTTTGAGACTTTTTTCTTTAGCTCCATCGTTACGACAAAGTAACAGCCTCAACATCGCCACTGCAAAGTTCAAACAAGTGTAAAACAACTGTAGAAAGTTGTTAGTGAAGCAGCACTGCAGCTCTGGAGGACACTACAGAGGTCTTCCTCTCATGTATCTCAATGTATCTAGATTATTCCTCCTCCTTGTTTTCCACTCTGCAGAAGAAGTCATTTACTGATATCCATTCACACACGTGCAGAATGAAAAACCGCTTCCACACAGTGAGATAATCCATTACAGTAACGGTGAAGCCTTCACTTGCTTTGTTCCTCATTTCACTGAGATGAGCTCAGTGTTTTTATATCAGTGCTTCCTGTCAATCACCTGAGGTCCTAGAGAGGAAATGTACGTCTCCATCAGGAAATAATCCCTCAACACCTCGTCTCCCTTCAAGTTTCACTGTCTCATCTTTGAGTTTTTATTTAAGGGGCTTTTGTTTTGCTGGGACAGCAGTCGGCTCGCTGTCAGCAGTCCCACACTGCAGCACATGGTGACTGCTTGAAGTTTTGAAGATCGAAGACTACAAAACCCAGAATTCCTCTAATGTGACATTGTTAAACTCGTCATGTTTACGAACTCGGCTGGTGTGTGATGCTTTACATCAAAAGAAGCAGAAAGGCAGACGACTGTTTGAGTCCAGTTTTTTTCCTGAAATACACGTTTAGCATTTCATGTTTTTAGTCATGACGTCTTTTCAACCAGCAGCAGCACTGAAAACACAATGTTATATACAGGAAAAGGTAATTAGTGATGGGAAAGGGACTTTTCTTTTTTTATTTTTACTAACTTTGACCTTAGTTTTGAAATCTGCAGTGTTACTAAACTATTAGAAAAACCAGACTTACTTAATAAAGGAGAATATTGATTCTAGTTTTGCCATTTTTTGTCTTTTTTAATTACTCTGTGGGACTGTGGTGCTTAATGAGTTATCTGCTCGGTTTTCTTTGCAAAAGGACCTGGTTTACAGTAAACTGTGGTGGCCAGTGTCTTCTGGCAAAACAACTTTTGGACATGTAGGACTACAGTTGAACGATACTGGGTTGAATCACGATTTTGGTGGGAATTATAATTTTTGAATTTCATTTTCACAAAAAAAAAAAAGTATAAAAATAACAATGTGATTTTTGCTGGGGTCTGTACCAGACAAGCATGTTCACTCAACATCTGGAGGATGAGATATGATTTGAGGCATCTCTGTAGCACCAAAATGCTTCATTTATAATGAGTGTAGTGTAGAATAAACAGATCTGCTTCTTTTGAATAATAATAATAATAAACTATCTTACCATCTGTTATAATAAGATTTTTTGCCCTGGTTTAAGTGCTGTGCAGTGTACTGCCTTTATTAACATTTCAACATCACTACTAAATATCCTTGAAGAACCACTGTGTTTGATGAATGAAAAGCTTCTTCTTGAGTTATTCTAGAGATATTTGAGAGTAATCGATAATCGGCTGCGCTGAATGACAAGATTAATTTTAGGGAGTTCTGAGTATTTATCATTGAAGACGGTTGGTACACGGCACAGTTACACAACCAAAAGGTGTCCTTGGTTCAATGCCAGTGCAGCAGTTTGAGCCTGCCAAAGTTTTGGGGTCCGTATCAGTCGTGTCAAGTGATGCCCAGAAGCTTCTGAGCACGCCTAGCCTCCACATCGTTATGTAAGAGAAGCAACCGAGGACTCTTCATGGAGGAGGAGTTGATGAACGTCCTGCTCCAGAAATCTAACATCACTGTGTTAGATGTGTGTTCAATATGGGCCTGTGGCCAGTGCACAAGGACATTACCATCATCCCATCATGAGTTTTTATTCTTGATTTTGCTAATGTAGGTGAATAAGTCCTTGTAAATGCATTTCCATTTTGCACTACAAGCAATTAAATAAATATTACATTTTATGACACAGGATGAAATATTAAAGGACTTTTCACAAGCTCAGTTTGTTATTATTTCAGCTTTGTTTAAACCTTGATATGTAAGATTTCAACATTTCTGAGTCTAGCGCTCCCCAATGGTAACAAAATAAATAAACAATCAACATCTACCTGTAGCTTTAACATTTGTACATGTATCACAGTGTAATGTTAACCTGTCCCAGAACTCACACTGTCTATCTTGTGGCATTTTCTATACAGATCAGATTAAACATTGCGACAGAACGAATGTGTGCATAAGAAAACAACAGACACACACCTTCCTGTTGAGGTGGACACAGATGTCGGCCCGCATGTCCTTGGGACAAATGGATAAGACCTGGAGGACAGAGACACATTAATGAGTCACACCCAGTATCAGGAACAACTGCTAAAGAATAATAAATCATTCTTTCATTTTTTCCTTTATTGATTCATTACAGCAACAGAGATTCACAAACAATAACTGATGGAGGTCTGTCAGCAACAAGGTGAAAGAGAAAGAACTGAGGACATATTTTACATTTGTCTTCACAACACTGTTGTTGGCTCATTAAATACATTTTTGTGTTTCTGATACTCCACTGGTCCCCTTGAATTCAGTCTCTTTTGTCTTGTCCTACTTGCACTGAGGTCAGAGGACTTTAAATCCCCAATTTCATGCTGTTATATTAATGTAGCTTTGGCTCTGAGGCTCAGAAGATACGGTTCTGAAACTCTGTGTGAAACGGTCAAAAGCCTCAGAACAGATGGTTAATGGACCTTGACTTCAGATTGTTTTGTCAATGAAAAACTGCACGATTTCCTTTAGAGTCAGTACAAACCACGGCAGCAGTGCCCTCAGTGCAGGGGTGCTGCTGACCTGTGGAGCAACCAGTGCTGCCACTGGTGGCCAGAATATACAGTACAAGAGACTATGACTGCTTTAATCAGCGTTATTGCTGCAGTACAGCTTCTGACTACCAGTGGCAGCAGCACTGAGTGAACTGTGGTTCAGCAGTACTCCACTTGCTAAACAAATAAGTAATCCTGTCCCATCTTTGATTGTACCTGTTGCTCTGACTTGAGCTGAAGTCAGCTCATTCTGTGTTGGAGTAAATCATGTTTTTTGTTACTTAACACCTGTCTGACGTTGTTTATTGTCACCTCTGAAGTTGTGACAGAGTTCTCCTTTTCAATGTTCCTCCCATTAGAAATAGGATGAATGCCTGAGTGACTGAAAGGTCTGGAGTTTCCATCTGACAGCCATTCAGCATGAGACACTTACTGCTTCAGGTAGAAGTTTGGGTTCTCTGACCCAAGACCTACATTCTGTCTCTCTCCTGTTCCCCACCCAGCTTTCCTGCAGCTTACTGTCCGTGCTTTACTACAGTTTAGAAACTCAAGCTTATTTAGCTGTTACATTCATTAACTCCCTTTGGAAACAATTGTCTGCCAAAGAGCCTAAACTTTAAATTATAATCATTTTGTCCGGCTCATTACACACATTCTGAAATCCAGCCTAATTAACTTAAGCATTTAGGTAAAACAGAAAACAAAATATTAGTTGGACTGTCCTCTGCAATCCTGCCTTGTTAAATATGAACAAAATCGACCAAGGGGAACAATAAATCATCTAAAAGCCTCTGCAACACAACAGCCTTTGAAAATCTTATTTGCTTTATTTAAAGTAGAGGATTATTAGTACTGCTGAGCCTGTGTTTTTTTTTTGGGGGTGTGTATTCACATAAACAGCTGACTGAGAACTGTGTAACTGCTCACAAAGTGACAAAAAATACACACTAATTGGCCCCAGCTCTGACTCCGAGGTATTTATACTGAGGGTGGGCACAAGACTCGCCTTATGTCTCTTCAATAGTGTTTAATTATCTCTACCAAAACTACAAAAATAGGATTGATCGGGAGTACGCTTGTGATTCGAACTGAAAAAGAAACAGGACAAATATAATGAGAGAATTATGTGAAATTGATGAGTTAGTGCTGTGACCACTTCTGAAGTTATCACAGACCTCCTTACAGGATTTTATGATTGGTCGGTTCCCAGATCAGAAAAGAAAAACCTGACACCTGCACTGAGAATTGAATTGCTTTCATAACGTCCCTCCTGAGGTGACAGACACAACACAATAATAAACAGAGTCAGAAATCAAGCTGAATTTAAGGCTGCAGGAGCACAGTTTGATTTCGAGTGCTATCTGAGGGGGAAGTCCGTCTCTGCAGAACAACAGGAGGTGATTTACAGTACACATAAGAGATGACACATTAATGTTTGATAACAATAATCAATGTTCACCACAGTTATTACTAGTCACTGCATGCCCACAGGAAACATGCATACAAAGAGAGGAAGAAGAAATATTGAAGAGAAGTGAAGCTGTTTTTAATGTGAAAAAAAACCCCAGCACTTTAATGTGTGTTTGCTTTTATTAGCTCCTTTTTTTGCCTCCTCAGCTCAGCTCTGAAGGCTGCAGGTGATGCAAGTGATGCACAGCTTCATTAATGGCTTCAGTGCTATTGTATGTGTGAGGTGTGTGTTGTGTTTGATCAGATCAGAGCTCATGTTAAAGTCAGATCTAGATTCTGAAAAGATAAATGATCTCAGTGGATTAATAGATGCAGAGCATGGAGGAGTCTAATGAGAATGTTTTTAATCGTGCAGTCCTTTAATGTGGAGCAACAATTTAAATTTTGAGTTGACTAATAGTCTTATGACAAGGTGAAAAGGTAGTTATAGTTTAACAATAACTTGAGTCGTATAAAGCAGGCTAGACTCAGCCTTGCATGTTGCTTTATCACATTAAATACTATTCCAGTAACATTACAACAAGCTCATTACAGTTCATAACAGACCTCTTGACAGTAGCCATGTAGGAAACTGAATCGTGCACCTGCTCAAACTGCAGAAGATGGATCAACATAAATGGGAAAATAGTTTAGTAATTTATGAATGTCATTTCTAGGGGACTGGGCTGAATCAGCTGAGACATGTAACTGAGCTTCAAACTTCAAGCCAATCTGGCATAAATTCAGCCTGATACTAAAGCTAGTCTGGGGGCAATTTGGGGTTAACAATGTACTTAATCTGTCCAATGTTAAGTTTTACATCTTATGGTGACATTAATGTTTTCATTAACTAAGAAATTTCAGACTGTTCTGTCACCGACAGTCAGTTTCAGTCAATAACAACAGGTCCTGGCACATTTCAGTAGCAGCTGCTATTGTTACATCCAGGGAGCTTCTGTTTTACACATTCATTTTGTGACGTGCGTGTGTGTGTGTGTGTGTGTGTGTGTGTGTGTGTGTGTGTGTGTGTGTGTGTGTGGTTTCAAGTTGATATATTTTATTTCTGTATTGTAAACTGTGTTTCTGTTGGCTAGATTAATTACTGTGTTTTAGCTACTTGCTACGGGGACTTGATGTTATTCTTTCACTGGTGAAACTTTGTTTCTTCCTGGTATGTTCAATGATCGTGGGACAGTTAGCTTGTACAGTTTTCATGTAGCCATACTACTTTCATCTGTTCCTTTGGTCTAAATCTTCTTCATGGAAAAACATTTTTCTCTTATTTTTCTCCCACCATCACTGAATTAGTTTTGTAATACTGTTTTTATAGTTCAGCTTCAAATGCAGTCCCTGGTCTTGAACCCTTGTTGGTAGAGTGAAGGCAGAAGACAGAATTTAAACAATTCAGAACCCAGATTCTGAAGAACTCATTCAGAGCCCCTGCAGCCTTTATTCTTCGAGCTTGGAGCTCACGTTAAACTTAACCATAAGTCACACTAATCTGTTTTTCAGTAATATAATATAATACACATTTACAATATCAACTGCAGCCTATGAGCTGAGGGTCAAAAGTTCACTACTGAGTGTTTGGGTGGATTAGGTAATAACAGTATGTGACTGGTGGCTGGCTGTAAGGCATTTTGTTATGATTGTATTTTACTCCTTTATATTCACCTGTTTTGTTGTGATGCTTTGTTTATAGCGTCTTTGTGACACGGCAGTCTGGTTAAATTAGCTTAAAAAATGTCTTATTAAATGTCTCCTTTCATTCCTGTCCTCATATGTGACTTGGCGTTTTTGTAATCTCAGGTAACGACCGTACAACAAAATCAGATCATTGCTGTGACAAAAGGAATGAACAAAACCTCAGTGTGACCACACAAACATGTCACATCACTGTTCACATCTCACACTGATCAAACTTGACTTTTGACCTTTCAGTCGTACCTTCTCTGTGTCGATGCCTTTGGACATGGACCAGGTGGAGACGATGTAGTCCATCACCCGCTCGCTCAGGCCCTTGGGAACCTGGTAGAGCTTCAGGAAGTCCCTGACATTGTTGAGCATCTCGTGGTAGCGGTTGGTGTTGGCGTACATCTGCTGGAAGATGGTGGTCACGTTTCCAAAGATGGTGGCATAGAGCAGAGCTAGACAGGAGCAGAGAGGAGAAGGATCAATACATCTTTGCACAAATACACACACGCACACACTCTGGATCTGTGTCTTAAACTTGTGTTTTTCTTCCTTGTTTTATCCTTTATTTCTTGGTTTAAACCATTTTCTCATTTCTTTCTTCTTGTTGCCCTGTGAGTGCTCCATAAAACATGGTTCATTAAAGCCTTTCATGAAAGTGATTATTTTGACTGGAACAGAACACACACACACACACACACACACACACACACACACACACACACACACACACACACACACACACACACACACACACACACACACACACGTTCCTCCAGCAGCCACTTTGTGGAAGCTAATGGGGAACCAAATAAATAAAGAATAATGAATTTGTGAAAGCACTTTGTGGCTGAAGAGATGAGCAGCTCAGTGAGAGAAGTGAACACAGCCTTGATGCAGATTTGAGTTCGACAGTGAGGAACCATCACAGTCCTGTAGGCAGTCAGTCATAAAAGTGGAGGGATTATAGATTCACTTCTTTCTTTCTTTTGTTGTCTACAGGTATATCTTGGAAACACACAAGTTCTGTTTGTGTTTGAATAAATGTAAACACAAATAGAACAAAATAAGTTTTTTCACAATCTGGAGGAGAACATTTCCTGCACATAGAGATAGGTGACATCCCGGCAACCCTCCAAAATCACTGTACCACCTGTGTCAAACACATTAATAACAACTCAAGACACCATAGTTAGTTAGGACTAGTGTGTCATGGATTTACAAGTCCCCGGTCCACACGGACTTAGAAGCCATTGAAAATATCATTGAAATTGTGGAATAATTCTCAGAGATGACAATAACCTGTTACTATTATAACATATTATATCGCAAACAAAGAACTTTGTCTCTGTACAATGTTCTACAAATAAGATCAGCCACACAAAATGTTCTAGTGATAACAAGTGACACCCAAACAACCATCCTCAGCACCTTAGCAACAATTAAATGATTCCCTTTAAACCGCCAGAGCACCCCAGTAACTTCCTACTAACCGACTAGTAATTACCCATCAATCATCCACTACACTCTATCAGTCATCTGTGACACTGTAGCTTCCACCCAAACAGCTTAAGCTTGAAGATTCATTAATGACATTGACAATAGTGTCACATATTCACAATGTCATATTGTCTTTTTCTTCATCTCCACCCACTGATGTGGCTGAAAGGAAAACTTCCTGATCTTGTGCTAAGAATTATTTTGTAGAAATCCCGACAGCTATCTACTAACACCCTTTGAACTACCCCAAATACCATTACAATTACCTGGAAAAACCCTAACAATCACCCAGTAACAACCTAAATGACTTGTCAGTCACCAAGTGAGCCACAAGCTACATACTGACACCCTAAAAACCCACCTTAACCCCCAAGAAAGCATAGCAAAACAGAATCCAACTAGCTATTATATCAGCAACCACCTAACAACACCCAAACAACACCTCAGCAAGTTTGGTACATGCAATAAACGACAGAGAATTGTACTTTTGTACTTTTTCTGACTTGTTTGTATTGTTAATTATTTAAAACGTAAATCACGTTGGGGTGAGGGCAGAAAAACGTAGACAACGAGGGAGGTGGACATTGTTAAAGTGGCACTTGAGATTTAATTAACACCTTAAATATACCAAAAAAAAAGTCGTAAAATATTTATGATAGTTATAAAACAAGCAGTTATGATGTCTCCTGGCAGATAAC
>NW_019174404.1:3008000-3130237 GCF_002260705.1 Seriola dumerili
GTGGGGGTGGGGTGGGGGGGTAGAGGGAGAACTATTTCGAGTGAGGTCTCTATGATAAGACATAGAGTAGCACAGGCAGCAGAGGTAGAAAGAGGGATGGCTTGAACAGTCTGGCGTCGGCACGCGACGACGCACAATAACTTTAAGTTCAAATAGGTGGGTAAACACACTCATGCTTCTCCTCTTGAAATCCTCCTCAGCAAGTAAAGGCCATCGTTAATTGCAGCTGGACAAAAGAAAGGAGAGAAGAAATAACAAGACTTCTGGTTTGAAAAATGGGGATTGGTGGGAGGTGGAGGGATCTGATGCTGGTACATGAGCCACAAAATGAGAAGGGTGCTGAAGAGTGAAAGTACAGTACAAGTAAGAGAGGAGAACGTTGGAAAGACAGCGGCTGAGAGTGAGTGTGTCTTCGAGATAAAGTGTATGTATATGAGAAAGAGTGAGAAAGAAGTGGATGAAAAAAAAGAAAGAAAGCCAGGAAAACACAGAGAGGTTTTATGTATCTCACAGAAGCAATGAGAGTCAGAAATATGAAAATAAGGGCACGGAGACACAAAGGGGAAAGAGTGTGTTTGGATGAGAGACAGAAACAAGGAAAGAGACAAAGGCAGAGACAGCCACACACAGAAAGGAGTAGTGTGTCAGCGGTGAGATAAACACTGTTCCAGTTTAGTACCTTCAAAGTCTGCTGCTTTCCAGAACCCTCCAGGACCTTTCCNCGGGTCTTAGGAGGTTAAATATACCAAAAAAAAAGTCGTAAAATATTTATGATTGTTATAAAACAAGCAGTTATGATGTCTCCTGGCAGATAACAGGCTGCATTAACGATGGCCTTTACTGCTGAGGAGGGATTCAAGAGGAGAAGCATGAGTGTTTCCCTCCTTTTGAACTTAAAGTTATTGTGCGTCGTCGCTGCCGAGCCGAGCTGTCAGCCTCCTCTTTACCCTGCTGCTGCTACTCTACTGTTTCCATAGAGACCTCACTCGAAATAGTTCTCCCTCTACCCCCCCCCNCAAGCCAATAAAAATGACAAAAGAAAGGAGAGAAGAAATAACAAGACTTCTGGTTTGAAAAATGGGGATTGGTGGGAGGTGGAGGGATCTGATGCTGGTACATGAGCCACAAAATGAGAAGGGTGCTGAAGAGTGAAAGTACAGTACAAGTAAGAGAGGAGAACGTTGGAAAGACAGCGGCTGAGAGTGAGTGTGTCTTCGAGATAAAGTGTATGTATATGAGAAAGAGTGAGAAAGAAGTGGATGAAAAAAAGAAAGAAAGCCAGGAAAATACAGAGAGGTTTTATGTATTTCACAGAAGCAATGAGAGTCAGAAATATGAAAATAAGGGCACGGAGACACAAAGGGGAAAGAGTGTGTTTGGATGAGAGACAGAAACAAGGAAAGAGACAAAGGCAGAGACAGCCACACACAGAAAGGAGTAGTGTGTCAGCGGTGAGATAAACACTGTTCCAGTTTAGTACCTTCAAAGTCTGCTGCTTTCCAGAACCCTCCAGGACCTTTCCAGGACCCTGTCAGCTGGTAAAGAAGGACTTTGACTACACTGCTGAGCTGGAACTGAAAGCTCAGAGATACCGCTCTCACCCACAAACATAAGACCCCTAATTGGGTGACTCGGTGGCTCGCGGTTGGCCACTGTCACCTCAGCTCAAACTGTGATGGAGGTTTGACCCCCTGAAAGTTCCTCTGTTGAGCTGAAACAATCTACCGGCGTTTGTAAGGATTTGAAGTGGTTCTTTCAAACTTCTGGCAAATCATCGTCTTAGTTCGGTTCATTTATCCAGGTGAACTCTGGTGGTAAAAACCACACTCAGACACATGAAAATGTTTCCGAGTTTCATTCCTCTAACAAGTCAGACTCAACGTTTGACTTGTTAGAGGACTTGAAACAGAAGGTTTTCTCACACATCTGAAGCTGTAGGAAAAGGACTGTGAACAAACTAACCACAAACTCAAAACTACATTTCTGCAGAGGTCAACCATAGTAGATGGAAACTAATTATGAGTATCTGTCAGGTGTAAACAAGGTCTGGCTATCAGCACTTTGATGCATGGGTTGTCAAAGATGTTTGAGACACAAAACTCAACTCCAAAGGAAACAGAAAACACAAAGTAATACGACCGACCGCCACTGCAGCAGTGTTTGCAGCAACTGTGTTTATAGTATTTTTGTCTACCTCTGTGCAACTGAATATACAGACAACTTTTTGTTTGTTCAATTCTTCTCGTCTCTCTCTTGATGTTGCCAATATGGCGCAATGACTCTTTGGCCTGTTTGCATCCAAGCAAACCGAATACAACAGGTAATGCTGCCCTAAGCACGACAAAGAAGAAATGAACAACAGACCTGACACATCCCAGAAAAACTTTCCCGAACCATCCTAGCCAGAATATTGACAGCAGCAGATGTTTGCTCAAAGATTTTAAACAACTTTGTTTTTTTCTTTCCTGACAAGTTCCCTCTTGTGGTCTGTCACCTTAAAAACTTAATAGGGCGCAAAGATTGTTGGGCATAGAAGGTCTGAATTTGATATTGGAAACAGTGGTTTGCATCTCTGTTTCCCAAACCACAACTAGGTACATTTTGCAGCTAAACTTGACACGAACCTTAACCATAGTGGTGGCAGATGAGAGGAAGCCAACATGAACTATCAAATGGGTGATTGTATTTTGTAGTTTTGGTATGAGGACTCGTTGAACTGCTTCCTGGACTGTCTAACAGCGTGTAAAACCCTGTCTCCCCAAACCTTTCCTTGATCATTTTTGTAATGTTTCGACAATCACTGCCATTTCCCCCAGCAACTGACCAGCTGTGAAAATGTATGAATATATGTAGAATATGAACTTCTCTATCAAGTTGCTATTTCTTTATACTACTACTACTACTTTTTAAGTGAGCAACCAAATGCAACAGCTTGAAGGCCTTCATGCAGAGTGTGTTTTTCATTGACATTCTAGGAGAGCGAAGAAAATGTTTTTGCAGGAAAGCAGTTACTAGATTTTTTTTATTTTTTATTCTGTATTTACAGTAAAGACACTCTGGCAGAAACAAAGCAGCGTGAAACGCAGCAGAGCTCCTGATCTGGATTCAAATCACAGTCAAACGGTTAACGCCTTAATCAGATGAGTCACTATAGTGCTCCTTTGTAAAAGACCTTTAGTATGAAAGACCGTTAACAGGATAAGTCAACCCAATCCACCAACCATAACCACCACACAACAAAGAATAAAGCAACATGAACATTCTCTGAGCTATAAATGCAAACCATTTTAACAAACACAGCTCTATTTGTAGACCGGAGCTGGGGGTGCTACAAAGAACAAGATTTGTTAAACTAAAGAACACAATGATGGTGTTGATTTTGAGCATCATCCAAGCACTAAAATTGATCTATATCGAACTGTTTGAGCATGGTGGGAATAAAAACCTACAGTATACAGATTAGATCCTTAAAGCACAAACATCAGTCTGCATCAGTCTATAAAGAACACATAAGAAACCCTATGAATCTAGACAGCTCAATCAAAGTCGTCACTTTATAGTTGTCGTGTCATTACTATATTTGAAATCTCATCCGTCCCCCATGGCTCTGTGTATTTCAGTCTGCCTCTGTTTTCCCTTCTGGTGGCCACACAGAGTTTTGGGGGTGGAGGGTAGGGTAGGGTGTGTGTGTGTGGGGGGGGGGGGGGTTGTGTTGAAAGCAGGACAAGCAGCAGATGAAGAGCTTTATTTCCTCATATTTATTAGAGAGGAGAACCGACGCTGTCAACGTGAGACTGATCAGCTGCAGAGAAGCTTTGTAGGAAGTTTGTCTCCAAATTGACTGTAACGCTGAAAAGGAAAATAAATCAGTGTGATAGTTGAGTTGCAGTTGGTCGGTCTATTTCATCTTGAAGCTGCACTGATCTCATTTTAGTGACGGCAGCAGCTTTTTTTTTTTTTTTTTACTTCTATATTGTTGCTAAGCGCTCATTACCGCAGTGTTTCTGCACCTCCCAGAGATCACCTGGAAGTCAAACAGTGTGGGCACGGCTGTGACGCCTTTCTGTTTGGATCTTCAGCTTCAGTTTCTTTTTGACTGTTCAGTCACAGCAGCTACATGCAACACTCCTCCTGTTAACGACCCAGGTTTTACGTGTGTCGCAATCAAACCCCTGCTGCTACTGTTGAAAAGGAAAACACATCACTGTTGTACTGAGGGTGGTGTTGACAGAAACACAGCTTCAATTAACTGAATGTGTTGGTTGAATCACTGCTGTGACCTGCCACAGTTTCTCCTTTATCTATATATATCCTATAACTCCCAAAAAGTCAGAAGAAGTTTGTGAATATTATGAAGACGGAGTAAAAGACATGATCAGATGCATTTCTGTAACTCTTCTGTTGTTGCTGCTTCCAACCCAATCTGCATACATCTTAATTTTCTGAACTAATTTGTGTTGGCTGTACACACACATGACTTAAGTGCTTTAGTTTTATGTTTTTGGAGCATCTCATACTGTCTCAGTTACGTCAGTGCTGAATTTACATGGCTAGAAATTAAGAAACAAGGTTCCTCATCCTGCAGAAACATCCATTTTCAAAAAACCTGTTTGCATCTTTGGTGCAATTCTTTCTCTGTGCAATTAATTCAGATTAATTAATCACACAGCATGTAATTAATAAGATTCATCTTTTAATCTCTTGACAGCCTGAGTTGTGATAATCTGCCTGTTCAGAGATGTCAGTTCAGATAAAAAGGAAAATTTAAGTGCTGCTACTGAGGTTTCCAGGGTGCCTCTCAGTGATGTGAGCTACCTATGACAGGGATTTGTGACCAGAGAGTTAGAGGGAATGTTTGTGGTTTTTCCTGCTTGTCTGAGGAGATGAAGTCTCACAGCTAACAGCACAGTGGATGGTTGTGGTTGTGGTTGTTGTTGCGCCGTTGTCTTCTGCTTACTGTTCTCTATCAGTGAAACCAGGTAATGTCAACTTACCAGACACTACTCTACAGTTTCTGCAAAATGTATACAATTTTGTAGCATCTTAATTAAAATTTTCTTGTTTGAAAATCTAATGACGGTCATCAGATGTTGTATTTCATCTGACAACTTTCTCCAGATTTCTTTTCCATCCCCTTCAGATCCACATTCAGTCGATAAAAAAAAATATATCAATCAGGGATTATTCACCTCACTGTTCCCCTGTCATTACTTTCGTCAAGATGAGACAGCGCTGGATGATGAAATATTTCTCTGGTAGATTAAAAGCAGCAAATCAGTGTCAAACAGCCGGTGAGGAGGTTAAACAAAGCCTTGTGTGTTTTTTCTCTCAGACTGATTCAGTGTGACAGTAATAAAACTGTGATGCTTTTTTGTGAGAAATTATTAGAGATCAGAGGCCGCCTACCTCCATGTCATGTGTACGTTTTTTGTTTTTTTTGTTTGTTTTTTTTTCCTGGGTTTCGGACGAACTGCCGCAGGAGTTCAGGATGATTTGTCAGAGTGAATGAGTATGACGGACAGATATCTGTCAGTCCAGCAAGAGGCCTGAGACACAGTGTCAACGCCTGAAGCCCAGACACCCAGGAAACATTACTCACAAGACCCCTACATGAGGAGACAACCAGCACATACATAAACACACATGGTACATGGTTCACATGCAAAGATATAGAAGCACAGAGGCCTTTTCAGAAACACAATGACACCAACAACAATCAATATAATCTAATTCTGAATTGGAAGGAAATTATCTTATTTGCTGTCTTATCAATAGTAAGATAAGAAGATTGATTCATTTCATATCTGTGTGTCCAATAGAGATGTAAACTATAATCACAGCACAAAAGGCAGAAAGAACCCAAAAAAGGCCTTACAGTTATTTAAGTTTGTGGCTGCTCCCACCTGTTGTTGGTCAGTAAATATCTCCACCAACCAAAACACAGTGTCTCCTTTTCTATCAAAACTTTTTTCAGTTGTATCAATAACGACAAGTGTTTTTTTCTCTGTGTTAAATTGTTGTCAGTTACATACTTTTCAAAAAAACACTTATGACGTCATTTTTGACTTTGAAGATGTCACCTGGTCTTATGGACCTTGTGATGTGTACTCTTTCACTTTTCATTTCACAGATTAACCGGTTGAAAATAATTAGATTGTGAAAACTGGGGGTGTGATTACCCTGAATGACACGTGGAATATGTTGAACATTGGTCGATGTTCAGGGTGTTTGCTGTGTCTCTCCCTGTCATTTATTATTACTCCACAATCTGATAAAAATGATATTTGTTACAATGTTATCCAGCTGGGATTTGATATTATTACTTGGTCATAAATCTAAGTATATTCATTTTGACTAATTACAAAAAAGTCAATATTATAATATAACATTGTACAGGTCAGTGTCATCCATCTGTATTATTTTCAACTTTGTAAAAAGCGTCGGCCGTAGATTTTCTTAAGTCTGAAAACAGAACCAAGGGAATGTGCAGACGTTTGCTCTCAGACCAGTTGAATTCCAATATGCTGAAAGGTCATTATGGAATTTTTGCCCATTGATGAAAAAATACTGCCAACCACAGCTTTAATCTCTACATCCTTAATGAATATAGTTGTACAGAGGGCTTTAATATACTTGGGCAGGCTTAGGTGTGAAAGCACATGAATTAAATCACACACTACAGATGTCCGTCAATCTCACATCTGTCTGACAGAACAGACACACCAATCATTTAAGATGACTGACTGTAGTTTCACATTTCTTTAGGAGATGGATCTGCCCACATGAAAGCTCTTGTTGGTAAAAACCTGAAAACACCTGCGATGCAAACAGCCCAAAATAGCAACACAGGCTCACAACAAAGCAGCGGGGGCCTTCAGAGGAGCCACCTCCATCACGAGCCATTGAGCCCAGTCCATTTGTTGTTCAGTGAGCCAAGTCAGCATCCAGGCCGCATCACAACACATTATACACTGACAGGACACTGGGCTCTGCCAGCCAAACGCTGAGAGAGCCAGTCAGCTGCATCAGAGTCCAAACCTCATGAAAAAAAAAAAAGCTACTGTATAAATCTGTTTTGACAAGCAGTAATTGTGCATCAAGCGCTCTCTGAGTAAGTAAAACATTCTGGCTGATTGTCTCCAAATAAATATTGACTGGAAAATCTGCAGAGGCATCCTGGCGTTAGTCACAGCCCCGCCCCTCCTCAAGCCACATCAATCATTTCTGTAATTGTAACTCTCACTCAGTAAATAAGGTTCTTTTTTCATCGTTTTCTCCAAACATCACACTGTTTACTTCTCATTAGGTCAACTTAATAGACGACCTATTGCTGTGTAAAAATGATAATGGGTTTTTGTCGTGAGTGGGTTGGATGGCAGGAAGGGGGGGGGTTATGTGTGACAAATGTCTGTGTCCACCTAAACCGCAAGCTCCGTTAAGTGATTTTACACTCCAGACATTAGGGAGGTTTAAAACCTGCATTGGAATCTTTGTTACGGTTCTTAACATCAGTGAAATGAGGGTCAGACTCAGCAGCAGAGCAGATTGTGCTAAACGGCAAAAAAAACAAAAAAAACAAAACTGAAATACATTTTTTTTTCAATATTATGAAAAATATTGCATCTGGTGGGAAATATCACAATATTCTATATTATCAAATATTGGCTATATCAGCTCTTCTCTTGTGCATGCGTTTTGTATAAGATCCTTGACTCACTGAAACATTTGCAAATAAAATATTCTACTTGTGACCTTCAAGCAGTGATTAGGATTCTTTTTTTTTTTCATGTTTTGTTTTACAAGTGGCTTTCCCAATCTACGTGTCCCTCAAGACAAAAGGTGAACCTTTCATGTAAAAGCCAAAGATACACATTTAACATTTTTTATATCTACATTTACATTTTCTAATCAAATTGTAAATATGTAAATATGTTTTTAAGGGCCTTTCTCGCATGCCTTTGTCGTGTTGTCTGGAAATTTGGCAGAAAACAGAACACATTATAAAGCAGCATTCATAAGAACAATAACAAAGACGAAGTCATTGTGTGCACATCCATAACAACCGCAGTAGGTAAGGTGCTGGATACAAAGATCAATGCCATGAAAAATAGACACATATCTGCACACTGGAATGAAAAGCTCCCTTGTGACATTTGAAGCAATCACATCATCCTGGGGCGATTTGTTTTGATCAAAATATCATCAATAAAGCTCAATTCTCCAGGAAGCTTTAATTCCACTGAGCAGATAATTTCCTGTGTTTCATCTGAAGCGCTGATGTGAAAACTCATCTTAGACAAAATGAAAACAGGATAAAACAAAAAACGCTTCCTGCTTACTGTCACGTTATTGTCTAGCACTGGCATTTTTCCAGGTTTTTGTAATCTGTTTTTTATTTTCTAACCATGTATATGACAGCAAACAGCTTTTCTGAAGGTAGGAACACAGACTGATCCCTCCAACTCTGCAAACTGTCTGCAGACAAACCAGGAGTAACAAGCAGGGGAGGGGTAACCTTGATTACTGGCACAAACTTAAAAAAAAGAAAGAGATTATCTTCTCAATTATTCTACAGTTTCACTGAGTAAGAAATCCCTAGGAATAAGAACACATCCTAACGACAAACAATGAGTACCAATAAGGTCTTATCTTGCGTTCACTGTTTGTGCACATATGTTTTGAAGTCAAGAAGACGGAGTGTTGCAGTTTCACTGGTGGGACTGAATTAAAACCATAGCACAATAAGACGGCTCTGAGGTTTCACCGCTGAAGGTAACAAGGCCAACAGGGGCTGAGCGGGGCTCCCTGTGGACCCCGGGGGGGGCAGGCCTCTGCAGGAGTAATGAAGTCATGGAGGAGCGCTCTCATCGAACCACAAGCGCCTGGTAAACAGTGGGCTATGTTTTTATGAGGAGGGACAAGTCAGGCAGAGCTGGGGACAGATTAACCCCGAGCTGAGCGAGCTCACAGCTGCACTGATGTTGACTGCGGACTAAAAGTCAACATATGGGGAAAGTGATGCCGTCGTATGGCAGCGTGTGCCGGGTCAGAAGGTTGTGGTCAGATATGGACAAATGAAATGAGGAACAGATTGGAGCATGGGTTAGCATGCAGCCAAGGTTTAAAGGGTCAGTTCACCCAGTTTATGAAAACAAATATTTTCTTACTATCTCATCATGCAGATAATTTTGGTTTTATTGGCCCAGTTTTATTTATATTGTCTTTTTATATTGCCTTGTGTTTATTTTCTTGATGCCTTTTATGTTTTATCAAAAACCACTTTGAGATGTTTAGTTGTTGAACGGTGCAATACAAACAAACTTGTCTAGTATGAGATCTAAGACGTCTCCACCGCCCCCATTTCTGAGATATATGTGCATGGCTTGACACTGCCATAGGTATTCGTGTTTAAGTGTAAGTTCGTTGACTCCAATACATCTGCAACAACAGTGCATCATGACAGACTTTAGCCCTGATTAGACAGGATCAGTTTTTTGCAGTGAGAGGTGTCTTTTATACTTGTTTTCTATAGGCAGTGAGCGTTTCACATGCGTACGTCCATTTGTGGTTTTTTCCCCTGATGAATTGAGGGGCTGGGGCCTTTCGCTTGGAAACTATCAAACTAATGGTGGCTGTTGCTGGATACCTGGAGCCATATGACTTTACCATCACAGTTACCCTGATCTGAACAGAAAACAGCAGCCAGGAGGCAGATCAGTGCAGTACTTGGAGATTTCATTAGCTCACTTTAAACGTCAACCCTCAACGTCATATCTTAACAAATTGTGGTGACTGACAGCAGATTGTCAAACTTTCCCCCACAATAAGCCTTTACACAGTCCACCAACCTCATCAAAATGGCGACAGGTTTTAGTGTCCAACATTAATTATCTAACCAGATAATGAAGCCTAACATTAGTACCTCCAACATTAAAAACAGTCTGGAAATAAAAAATGAAATGTTTAAATGTTTATTGATCCATTCAAATGACTCATTCATTACTTTGCCAGCAATTAATTAAAAAATGGCCGTTAACTGTCTCCTTGTTTTTGTTTTATTTTGTCTCCTAGTTTACCTTGATGTGTCTTACCTCATCCCACTTCCTCAACCCTTTCCAGGTGTTTTTTGATTTCATTATAAAATTCAGAGTCTTTGGGTTTTTCTATTTTAATTGTGAGCATATGCTTGTTAATTTGAAGTGTTTACCATCATTCATGCTGAAGATCAGTGTCTGTCTTTCCTACACGGGTGTGCAAAGAATAATTTTGTCACTGAGACACTTGACTTTCAGTCCCATACTATGTTTTGAAAACATGAACCTCAGAAACAGGAATCTCAAAAATTCAGTTCAAATAAATGACAGAATGTACCTGATTGTAGAGACCTCATGAACTGCTGGCTTGTCCAAACAGTGTGTGTTACTGTAAATAGTTGTTGCTCTTTGATTAGTCCTTGATGACTGATCATGAGACCCCAGTCTGCCCTGTACAGGGCGTTAGCATCAGATGACAGCTGCAGCAGACATTGATTGACCTTCCAGCTTCTGGTTTCGTCTGACTCTGGCTCAGCCGCTCGGGTTTGGCAGCTCGGGGAGGAACCCAGGTCACACTGACACCAGTTAGCAGACTACAAGTCAGGGGATCTAACATCTGAGGGCATTATTCACACACTCTGCTCTGTGAAGTGGCTTTTTAGCAGTGCTGACTTGGATCAGCAGGTGAGACAGGTACAGAGCGACGGTGAAGGCTCACGTGCTCCGGAACTCGTGGTAATCACAGCTTGGCCCCGTTTTCCCCACTGTCAGCAATTATACTTGAGGAGGACCAATCCATCATGTCTGGCACCTGCTTGATTCAATTATGCCCATGCTACCCATCTGACTGCAAGCTCCACACTTTTGGCTCCGGTATAAATTAAAAAATTATAATAAATATAGGAGCGATAGGCTTCTTTAGAGGCTTTTTTACAGCGGGGACAATTGGAAGATTGGCTTCATAAATGAATGAGCGAGGAAGAGATTTGCCACGAGGATGATTACAACTAGCGATAATTATGGAAATGGGGTGTGAATCACTACAAACCCAAACCTCCGAGTGATTTGCACAGTGCACGTAAAATAGATGAAACTGATATTAATTATTTATGGCTGAGCTCTAGTGTAATGTAGTGAAATTCATCGCTAGTAATGTTTTCTAGTGTTTCTTTTTTTCTTTCCAGAGGCCATACTAACAGCGTGTATGCACTCAGCACACTTTCAAACACGTGCCACTGAATGCGCCTTAATATTCAAGTATTCACACATTTTCACACACATGCTGAAACACAAACAAGCACCATCACACACACATACAGACTGACAAATTAAAGGTCCCATATTTTACATTCTTCCTGTGTTTTAACTGAAATGTTGATCCATAGGAAGATATTTGTGGATTTAAGAGCCAAAAATTATCTCAGTGTAGTTTTACATCGGTTTCTCTCCGGAGCCTCTCTTTTGATTTGCTGACTATTTGAGTGATCTAATAAAAATATATCAGATTTCAGGTAAACACTCAGAAACCACATTCTGCAAGGCTGGATGGTGGGTCCAGGTGGGCGGGGCTTGGGGCATGGCTGAGATAGGTGACTGTTTTGTTGTGACATCACAAAGTTACAGAAGTCCTGACGGCTCATTTTAAAGCTCAGTTTCTGAATACAGGCTGTGTGCATTTCTTTGTGGACTGAGCGTTTTGATACTTTCACAGTATGAATATAGAACCTAGACCTGCTTTATAATCAAAAAAAGAAAAACCTACCTTTATACACTGTTGCCCATAAAGTTGGAATAATTTTGTTTTCAGACATAATCCTCTGTTTATTCCTATTTAAATGCATCAGTAATCACTTTTGACCAGGTGCAATGATTACATTATGTGTCCCAATTACCCAGGTGAAATGAAATAAATCACATTGTCACAATCATTTCATCGAAAGAGGTAAAAAAATATTTTATTTCAACTTTATGAGCAACAGTGTACTATATGGGACCTTGAAAGGAAAAACCAGGACCAAATAAGCTCCAGGACAGACTCAATGGTCCGTCACACTAATTCTCTCTACTGGAGCCATTAACACTCTTCCAAAAGATATTCCTTCATTTGATGTTGTGATGGTGGGTGGTGGAGTTGTCAGTTTAAACTCTCCCACAGGTTTCTTAGCATCATTATTACATGAGCAGAGAATTAATTGCTTAGTTGCATCATGCAGTACACCTGTATGGAGGCATGTGCTGCTTCTCTACTCACTTTCCTTTCATTTATCACCCGTCTTTCATCTTCATCCTCACAGTTATGGAAATGTTTCATAAGACCAACCCCTGCAGAAATCTCTCCCGTAAAATAAGCATGTGTTCCACCAGATAAAGTAATAAGAAACCCCCTCCCTAAACAAGGAGTCATGAGGTTTTGATTCAACGGTGACAATATACTCACAGCGTGTGCTCTTGCTCTTTCTACGGTTGCCATGTCAACAAGTTAAGAGAAGCAGGTCAGGGTGAAGAGGGCTGAGGTTCCCTTTTCTCTGCTGTTAAACGTCTGGGTAATAGACTTTCTTGACAACCCTCACTAAGCATGAGAAGGCTGAGCACACATCTCTGCCCAGTAATAGATGGGCAGGTAATTTTTTTTTTGTTTTGTTTTTTTCAATTAAAAAAAGAAATGCAATCAGAAAAGCTAACATGTCTGAGACTCACGGTATTTGACAGGTAAAAGAGCAACAGCAGAGTGAGATCTGCGGCCTTTGGATGTAAGTTAATTTCCTGCCGTGGTCAGATCAGCTTGTCAGGGTGTAAGAGAGCGGCAGGGTGGGTTCATTAATGGTCAAGTCAGTCAATCCTCACAGGAAATGGGTTTTTAAAGGAAAAGAAGAATCCTACATGTTGTCCGAAGCTAACAATGAAAACATTTAGATTCAATATGACGCACATCCTGCTCTTTCAGGGGTTAAGTACCTTCAGAAACCACAAACCACTTCTTTCACCACTACAGGCAACTACCGCTCCAGCAGCAGCTGTTCTACAGGTTTTTAGGGGTCTTAAAGGGACATTTTACAGATTTTACATCAGTCAACATAATACTCATGAACACGACTCATATATAAATATATATTTAATAATAGTAAATAATAATATCCTCTGTGCAGACTTTCTGGAGTATCTTGGCATGGACTTATAACTGGAAGCCAGCCACGGAGAAAGGAGTGGACTTTTGTCAGTCTGACAAAATGACTATCAAGTTGCATTTCTGGAAGTGTAGGATCAAAGGATGTTGAAGTTTGACCCACACTGGGGACTAAGGATATCAGGGTAACTCTGCCATTTTTCAATACTTGTCTCCATCTTTATAGAAGTGCAGAACTGAATTGCTGGTTGTCAATTAATGACAGAGCACTGAGACCCCCCCCCCTTGCGCCCAATGGCCAGACACTTTCCACAGCAGCTCCACTGCCACTAGTAGAGTAAATAAGTGTGTGTGCAGAGCTGAATGAAGTACTAAGGTTGGAAAGGACTACATAATCTTGCTGGAAAGTCCAGAACCAAAAGTAATGGTGTGTTCTTCTAATGGCTGCTCTTTGTAAATTTGTACGGTCAAAATTCTACAAGTCCATGGCCAAAAATTAATTTAAAAAGAAAATGTACGCTTTGGGTAGCTTTAGGGGACACCAGAAGCCTTCCCTGAAACAGACAACCAAGTGGGTAATTGTTTTGTATAATATAGTTTAGTTTAGATTAATATAAATTGTGACATTTAACATTATTTTCAGGTTGCTAACAAGAAAAAAAGAAAAATTTTGGGCTGGCCTCCATCATTTACATCCTGCACTGGCTCTTTATTAGATGGATTTAACAGTGACGGATGACCGCCAGACCGTAAATACCTGATAAACAGCTTCTCATTATTCAGTGGACTGTGGGACACTGAGGGTTAGCAGGAATGCAGTGGGTCTGTCCTATAAACTCAGGCAAAACAGGGTTTCACTTCTCCTTTAAAAAGGCGATGGACCTTGTTAGCCTGTCTCAATGACATCTCGTCTTGGGATGCAGCAATATATCTGAATAAGTATCCAAATGTACAGCTTTCACACAGCAGCATCAGCAGTGGGGACAATGAAAATGGTAAATGCTTAACAACAAAACACCAAAGCAGCCCAAATGTTTGTCCCTGTTCCACTGAGGCTCTGGATTAAACCATCCACAGATAAATAATGAGTTTACCTGAATACAGACAGAAGCAGAGCCTGCTGGATGGTTGCATTTGCTTTCTAAGGTTTTTCTTGAGGCAATATGATGATGCTGAATGCCAATTCTCTTCCATGGTTGTTTTGGCTGCACATGTAGCAGGACAGAAAAGCAGATTTGTAGAGTGAATAAATATCTAAGCATCTGAGTGTGTGTCCTTTGCTTTGCTTTTGGCGACTCAGTGACAAGATCCTTGTTTAGAGAGCTACTTTGCTCCAAGACCTGGTGATGAAAACACTGCAAGGAAAGCAGGAAGACTATACTCCTCTTTTTACATTTATTATTCAGTGTGCCAAGGTGCCCAGCGCTCTCCCTCCACCATGTTTAGCATTCTGTTACGAGTAACGCTGTGACTTTCTAAAGCTGCTGACGAGAGGACGGCATTGTGATGAAAGAGAATAAGAGTATGAGACTGTGAATGGTAATGCAACCTCCAGAGGACAGAACAATGAATGCATCTACAGTGAGGAGATTCATAACCAACGAATCCAGGCACCAATAGAGGCTCAAAGGAGACTGACATAAAGTTAAAAAAGTAAGAATGGATAAAGATCACTGCATCTAATCCCTGGACCAGCTGGGAAATCGTGGGTGGATTAAGTAAACAGAACAATTGCCTCAATCTCCAAAGCGAGCGTTGAGTTGTCCATCAACTTCACCTTTTAAACCCAGCAGAGCTGCTGAGTGTCCAACAACAGAGGAGGTGTAGTTGTAGTGGGCAACTCCCGGGAGGAAATTTGAGGAATTGTATGAATGTAAAGCAGGGTACTGTTGAAAAGCAGCAAACGTGCTTGGAAAACTTTTGAGAGTTTTGCAAAGAAAGTTTTTGAGTTTTGCAAAAAAGAGACTCGGTTCAAACAGACCAAGTGTCCCACAACAAAACCCAGAGCTGGAGAGAACAGCAAACAACTCAACCTAAGGAACATACGTCCAAGTACATTCACCAGTGAACTTTCCACTACATTTCTTAACAATTTTGTGAAGTGTGTGACATGTAGCTGCTGGAAAACTCAAACAGAGCTACTCCGGAGAAAGAAGTAGTGAACCTGTGTTAATGCCATAGCTCTAGTGATTCCAGCCATTGTAATTCTAACTGAAAGTTCATAACCTGTGTGTTCAGGAAGAAAAAATGGGTTGTCATTTGGACCCACTTTAAATATAATGCCATAGTGTGTAGTAATATTACTGTCAGGAGAGAAGCTACAGCTAAAAAATATCTGGGATGAATACCATTAAAAAAAAGTGAAGAGACACATGAAGGCCCAACAAACGAAAATGACATTAATGATAAGATGTTTAATAAAGGAAGTGGTGTAACATTACTGAACATTAGCTCAAGCTGATGGGACTCTCATTCATTGAGCAGGTATTTGGTTGAAAACCAAAGTGTTGGACAAGTTAAAATATTTGACTTGGTGATGGCACTGGAAGTCAGGTAATCACCAGAGTTATAACAGTTCATCCTGCGAGGGACATGGATATGTGGATCCATCCAATAGTTCTGGAGACATTTCAATCAAAACAACATAAAAATTCGTCGTGACACTAGAGGAAAAGTCAGATGATCACCAAAATCATTAGGATTCTTCCTCTGGGGACCATGAATGTAAGTGCCAAATGTCACAACAATCTGTCAAACAGTTGTTGAGAGATTCAGTTTGGGCTGCATGGACAGAAACTATTAGGACCACATAATCCAAGAAATCCATAACTTTGCTTCTGTGTCTCACGTTTTTTGAGTTATGAGAGAAAATGTAAAGTGTATGATATAGTCTATCTTAACCATATCTTAGCCCTTGACTGCACTCTCCACTAAATTTTCACTGAAATCTGATTGGCAGTTTATCCTGACTAACCCACAAACTAACAAAGCACAAGCAGAACAGAAAACTTGACCTCTTGGAGGGGGTGATGAAGTAATGGATCTTTTTTTTCTGGGGCCAACTGTCTCCAGAATTGGGGCACTTGATGTTCACAGATTAATCCTGACCCTGATGAGTCAGAGGAAAAAGAGAGAGAGAGGAAGGAGCTGGGCAGATATGAGGGGATGCCTCTGAAAAAAGGGTGGGAGGAAAGAGGGAGGAGAGAGAGAGAGGGGGAAGATAATGAGAGATGGAGAGAGAGAGAAAGAATGGGTGACAGAGGAAAAAGTGACAAAAGGAGAAAGAGCAAGACAGCTCTTTATGGATTAGTGGACTAATCGCCTTGCTGTTGCTGCTGTCAGACAGAGAGGCCACACACAGCACTGCCTCCCTCAGGATCAGCAAATACAATATAGAGCTCTCTCTCCCTCTTTTCCTCTCTCTCCTTCACCGTCCAATTGTTTCGGAGTGTATGTGTTTCTCTCTCTCCAGAGCTGGCTTTCCAAACTAATCAGGGCATCTCAGATGAGAAGCCAGAGGGGAGGACGACACTCCGAGCTGCTTCCTTTTCTCTCCATCTTCCCATCCTTCCCTCTCTCCTCCTATTCTTCTTCTCTTCTTGTCTCCTTTTTCGTACCGCCATTTCTATTTGTCTTTGCTTTTTTTTTTTTTTTCTCGCCCACTTCTCCTTTTCCTCCAACTCCATCATCTCATCCCCCTCCTCTCCCGTCTTGTAGCACCATTTTCATCAACCTTCCTTCTACCCTCCAAGCCTCCATTCTCCTCTCTCTCCTCCCGTACCTCCCCCGCAGGCCTCTGCGGAGAGTTGTATAAGTGGACTGGGATGCATGGGTGGGGGTGGCAGGTCAGGAGGACTACCAATCCACTGAGTGATACCCAAACTCGTATTGGGATTGTGGTGAAGTAGCTACAGGCTCCAGAAGAGTCCTCGCTGGAGCACTTTTCGCATCAGGCGGGGTTTTAAGTCGGATAAATACTTGGCCAAGGGCGAGAGCGTCTTTCCTCTGTGCTTTCCTTCCCTGCTCCGTTCCTTCATTCCTTTCATCTCTTGTCCCCCGACCCCCCTTTCTCCTCTCCTGCTGAGTCTGGTAAGTCTCTTCCGCTTAGGATACACGGCCATCAAGCCGGGCTCCCCGGGCCAAATCGGCCGCATCCTTCCGCCCGGCTGCGTGCTTCACTGGCGCCGCCAAACATTTGAGCCCAGGTAATTCCCTTAATTCCCTGCGAGCTGGAGCCTGTCAAGTGAGCATTGTTTGCCTGATACTCCTTCCCACCCCCCACCCCACACCCCCCGTCTCGGGCGACCTCACGTTCCTTCTCGCATCGCACAGAAATGGTCGTCTGGTGTCGCGTCTCAAAATTGTATAAACAAGTGTAATAAAGATTTTTGCCACCAGGGTGAGATTATCACTTCTACTGCATTTCAATTATTCCTTGTTGCAAGAATCTACTTGTGTCAAGCTACAATCTCTTGAAATGATCTTCTTCATTAGTGTTGCAAAATGGATGGTCTGATTAAGTCGGCCTGATGAGGGTGTCCTTGGCCACAGTGTCAAGTTTCAATATTCATTAGATGGATAAAAATGACTTTTGGGGAGATTGCAGACTCCATTTATTTTGTAAAATCGTGATTTGCATCGGGATTAAGGGAAACTGACTCATCACATTCATTATAAATGAAAACTAGGACCTGACAAATTACTGACTGACTTGTTAGCATGGATGCCTATTTCCCTGTGCTGCACTTGAAGGCTGTGCAGAGCTTTACCTGCAGCTCAGGATCAGAGCGGCGGCTGCTTCTCATGGCTTTGTGGTCTTAACCAGCCTCACCTCTGTGATCCAGGTGTCCTATTAAATTATTTTCACACCTTTCTGTTCTGTATCATGAAAAACTCTTCCAGTGAGAAACTAGTGGCAGGGGTTGATGATTTGTTTACTCTCTACCAACATCTGCGATGACTTCTTTTTCACCTCGGCGAGCATGGTGAGAGTTCAGAGAGGGAAATCATCTCTCTCAGCCAATTATACTGTGACCAGCTACCAGCACCAAGGTGAAAAGCCTGGGTTACACTCTGGAAGTATTTTATAATTCACACATTCGATGCAGAGCTGTGCTTTTCCATGACCTTTTCAGTTTTCCAATGTTAGAGTCACAAAGAAGAATATGGTAAATGGCAGTGTCAGTGGGAGGAGGAAGATTACAGGAATCAGACAGAGGAGTTTGGGCTTAATAGAAAGTTCTTACACAAGGTTTATGCAATCCTTTCAGATTGTGATTACTGTCTGTGCTCTGAAATCACTGTTACAGGCTGCTGAGAAAGAGGAGGAACCATCTCCTCCGCAATCAAACCGCTAAACAGATGTTTTCTGAGAAACACTGACATGCCGTCGTTGAATGTTTTGACTTTTTAAAAATGTAAGATGATGAGGAAGAAGGTTAAAAAGCTCCTCCACCTCAGGACATTCATTCAAAACAACTGCATGGCTGCCAAGATAAAACAAAGTTAGTTTTTCATTCAGTTTTTATTTAATGACAACCTTATATTATTCTGTCCACTGAGATTTCAGCAACAGTTTTTTTTTTCGAAAACTATATGACGTGTGCTACTTTTTTTATTGTGTTAATACGGCTTTTTGCTGCAAAACTAATTGGTCCCCTAAGAATTTAATTACGACTGAACTGAAATAAGCCACAATGACGTTTAAATCTGTCACTCAGTCAGCACTGCACAGATGTGTTGCATAGTTTGATGTTGTTATAGAAACCTGTAAGAGTTAAAATGCTTCTCTAATATTTGCTACCGCTGAACTGCATGGTGTATTTCGTTTTATGTATGAATATATGTATTTCATGTGGATCACAAAAACTCAAAGTTGATTCAACTATTTACACGCCCTCTGTATTGATCAGAGCTCTTGCAGAACGATGTGACTGCCTGCTGACTAGTTAAACACTATCTCTGCATCTGGGAAAACATGCTCTTTCTGGGGGTTTTTTTGTGTTTGGTCTTGAATTGAGCGCCATTATCATCTTTCAAACTGGACTGTAAAGTCAAAGACACTCAAAAGCACAGAACTCTACAGTATGTTGTAGCCTGAAGAAGTAAAACCAAGGAAGTTTCCAGATTCTCTTCACCGTCTCTTTAAGGACAAACTACAAGCGATCCAGGTTTGTATCCGTGAACTAGTGTCTCTCTGGCTCAGACCTCAGCTTCATGACCAGAGTCCTCTGCATCACTGACAACACATAAAGTGATCACAGCATATATAATTTTGTGCCATGGACCCTGACTACTCATAGCTACAAACAGTGATTGATGGGTGTCAGGTACCAACTTCACAGTTCCATAGGTTTTTTTTGAATGAAGTGAACCTGGGGCCATTCATCATCAGTCAGCTCTGAATGTGGGATCTGCCCCTTTTCTATCATTTTAGACAGTGAGGTCGACTGGAAGATGTGTGTGCAGAGTGATGTTACACCCACAAATGTAACACTCCTGCTCCAGAGCTAATAGTCCAATGGTCGCAGGTTCATATAGAAATGAAATGAAACATCATCCTCATTCACAGAAGTTCACAATTCACAAAAATTGTATTAGTCTTTAAACTTGGTGAGGGATGGAAAAACATTCTGACCTGCTAGGTTTTTTTTTTTTATTGTAAGGGCACAGTGAGGTGTCCCAGAGCTGCATAGGTTGTCTTCCACTATAACAGACTTCACTGAATAAAACAAGCAATCGTTGAACTCTCATTTTGTTGAATTGGCCCTTGATCAGGCCAATAATGTGTCGTCTGACCCTCACTCATGAAGAAGTTCAAGTGTCTAGCAAACTGTAATTAAATTACATTCTATTTGATCCCTGTAACTACATTTTCTTCCTTGTAGGTGTGTGAAGGTATTGGACGGAGACCAGGATCAGGGTTTCTATTCCCACTACCAGGAAAAAAAAAATAGTGCTGTGGCTAAACACCATCCACTCAGTACAGAATATTTATCAGCTCAAGCAGCATTAATGCAGAATAGATTCAGTCATCTACCACGACTACCTGCAGCATTATTGCATGCTACAGTACAGTACAGTTGTGTGCATCAATAGTGCTGCATGAGCATAAGAGCCGCACAGGTTCTTCCATGTGCCCTTGGCATCTGTGTTGCTGACTTTACAGCATCACAGAAATATTAAAAAGAACAGTGTCCCTTCACATTAAATCACTTCTGCTGCTCTATAAATGTTTTATAGACCCTTTATATTCTATTCTTTACAACCACCTACAACCACCCTGTAACTGTGGTTACTTCACTGAAAATCAGGACTTTACAAACTCAGCAAAAAAGAAAAAAGTCTCTTTGAATTCACATTAGAGTTGGTGTATTTTGACTTTATGTGTATTTATGCTGCTTTGGAAAAAAAGTCAAATTTTGTGTGTGTATAAAGTGACTGTCTTTGGGGTTTTATTTCACTTTCCTTTGGTAAATACGTGTTCTTTTTGTTAAGTTATTTTTAGTAATAAAAACATTTTGAATGATTTGAAAGATTCTGACAATTATTGATCTTTTCTATTTTTCACCGTGTTACCTGTGGATGGAAATATAGTGAAAAATAAATTATTCTCCTTTTTGACCAAGGACCAATGGGGGTCCCCACACCTCACGTTGAGAACCACAAATTTAGAGAACTCAGAGCAAGGGAAGAGACCACTGTTATCACAGTGTACGCTATTTATGAATGTGTTTATTATGTATTTATATTGAGCTAAAACACTGGTGTCATCAGCACAGATGGAGTCTGTAAGTGGGGAGAGGAAAGGTGGTGAGATCATGCGTGCCGAGGGTGGGATGGGCCACGAGATGGCATGACACTTAGAAAATATCCTACTGTGACTTGCTAATGCTATTATGTAATTACATCTAATGAAATGGCATGGAAATGATAATGGGCTATTATGCTAATTGCTATTTAATGGTGCTGATCAAAGTTTCATGGTCCTATACATTTGCTATATAATATCCGTGTGCAGGGCTGTGTGTTCATGTGAATGCATGTATGTGTGTTTATGCGTGTGAATTTGTGATTTCTGGAACTTGTAGGTTCAGAACTCTGTATGTGTTCCTTCTAAATGTATTCTTGTGAGTCCAGCGTGATCACAGGTTGGTTTGCACGGGTCAGTAAAAGCTGTTTAGCTCTCTGCTGATGGCCACAGATAAAGTTAAGTGGCCCATTAATCCTGAACTGTCTTTGTGGCAAACAGGGTGTAAGACATGTGGGAGGACAGCTGGGAGAGAGAGGGGGCAGGGGACAGGACGGAGGAGGAGCCGCACAGATTGGCCTCTGTCGCACTGATAGGAGGAAGAGTCACTCAGATGTCAGTGCACATACAGTCCTCTGTGCTCAGTCTGGGTCGATTATCGGAGATGACGACGGACAAACAGACTGACTCTCAGGCGGAGAAGTAGACACACAGACAGAAGGACAGAGGGACATGCTGTGAGATGGGAAGTGACTCCTGAGCTTTTGTACTGTTGCACGACAGTATCACAACATGTTTCATGCAGGAACTCTCTCATCACAATATGTAGATATTGTTATTTTCTAATCAATGGGTTGATGAGCATCTCAACAGTATGTCACAGGAAGAAGAAGAAAGAGGCGGAGAAGCTGGCGTGCAGCAGAGTAGTGGACAAAAAGTGGACCATGAATATTGGCCTTCATCTCTACAGTAGTTATGTTTTACTTTCTGTGTGTAGGTGTTGACCTCAATGAACTCAAACAAAAGCAGAGCTGTGAGCTGTCAGCGCAGGTTGGCAACGCACAAAAGACGACAACAGGCCTGGCTACCACCACTCAGCTCAAGTGAAGTAACACAGATGGAAGTGAGTCAGACTCACCGGGGCTGAGGTACGACCCACATGCTTTCTTTGGCACTGGAAACAGGTGGTAGCAAGTTTTACAGCTTGTAGGTAGCTGGTGTAGCTCCTTAATTAAGTATTGATCAATTTTCTTAGATGCATAAAAATTGATCTCCAGTAACAATTCTGCCACAACAGTGACAGACTCTTGAGATCCTCAACAATGAGCTGGGAGGAATTTGGGGGAAGTGAGGAGACCAACTCTACCAGTTATAAAAATTTGGAACAGTTTGGACCAAATATTTGGATCTGTTTACAACAGGCATGTCAGATATGGCATTTCCATCGTGGACATGTTATTGGATATTGATTCATCTGATCACATTCTGTTCAACAAGCTTTTGTTCTCAGTATGCTAAAACACTGGTTCCCAAGATGATTAAAGAAAGCAGACAAGCTGCTTTTCTTTTTTTCCTGTGAAAAACTGAATACTTCTACTGCCTCTTCAGTTTTGTAAAAATACTTCAAATTAAACCATCTGAGAAAGAAAACTAACTCAAGTTGAACTGCTCACAACTGAAGTCCACACTAAAACTGTGTTGAGAGCGGTCACATGTAAATGTTCCATTTTAAAAAAGGCTGTGACCCACTGTGCTGTAACTGTATTATATGAAAAGCAAAAACAAACAACACTGTATATGGAGAGGCATTTTCAAAGTGGAAACAGTTAATCTTATGTGACTTTCAGTTGACTTGTACAACTTTTTGCTGCTGTGGACGCTGCTACAGTAACATAAACTCCTCAATCAATAGTACAGATGACACTGTCTGTGTACATTACCAACACAGGGACATTATCCAGATTCAGCCTGAAACTGACTGAATGGATGCGATGGCTCGTCTGTCAGTCAGCATTCATCCAAGACACATGATAACAACAACCTGTATCTTGTATCCTGTCAGAGGTGTCCACAGATCAAAAGCATCAACTGATCAACTTGTCCAGCTCCATTAACACTGCCTTCAAACTTGGCATGTCACTGCTTCACCACAATCAACCACGGGGCCAATCAGGGCCTGTCTGCCATTTTCCCTCAAGACAAGACATCTGTGTCGCACTCAGCCTCCTGTCGCCAACAGAGAGCATTTGTCAAGTGGGATTAACTTTGAATTAAAGGACGAGACGGGGGTTTGAGAAGACTTTAAACAGGCAAGACCTGATGTGCAGCACTTGACCCAGACTTTGTCTTTGCTTTTCACTGTTCACTCTCTCTAACCTTCATGTTTCACTTTCCTTCCCTCCATCTACCTTTGTGTAATTGACCGTCTCTGTCTTTGTTGATCTTGTATGTTTCCATGCAACTGTCAGGAAAAGTTTAAGTAAATATTTGACATCTTTGAAAATAAATAAATCTTTTGGAAACTGATCAGGCAGGTTGGTCGGGTTGTCTGATTTTCCTCTGACATGCAGCGTACTGCTTTGAGTCATTAATGCAAAGCCAATGTATTGTCTGGCTGATCAATCAATCACTGTAATCTGCTGAGTCTGACAGATGCTGGCACCATTCAACTGAATGACAGTCTGAACAATTGCCTCCATCCTTCCTCACTGAAGGTTAAAGTCTTAGTTCGCCTCCGTCTTTGTTATAAACAGCAACACAAGCCCTGACTTCCATCAACCAAAGCCAGGCAGATTATTTTGCCTTTGTTTATTCGTCTACCTGTTGTCTCAGTTTGTAAGATCCTGAAAATCATCGATAAAATCTTACGATATATTTACATTTATTCATTAAAGAGATGCTTTTTATCCAAAGTGACTCAAAAGTGAGGGACATCATTGAAGCTTCAGTGCGGTAGGAGATCTTGGTGTAAGTACTAAGTACTACATGTGTTCAATAAGCGCAAGATCAGGTTAAGATTTGATGAAAAGTCTTTTGAAGAGGCTGCATGATTAGAAAGAAAGAAATGTGTGTGTTTTTGATTAGATGGCTGAAATAAGGTCCCTGGTTAACACAAGCTTTTTCATATTTTTTTCTACAACATAAAATATGTCAGTGAATAGAGTTTATTATCTACAGTAATCCAAAAGACAGTGTTAAAATCCCATTTGCTTTTTGTCCAGGGAACCAGGGTGATGCTAGCTTTGGAGTTAGCCTACAAAAACATGTCATCCCTGCAGCACTCTGTGGTTGTGCTGATTGACAGTGTTCAGAACGATCGGCGATAGCGTTGATGTAATGCTTGTGATGTCACACAGCATCATCTGTGTCATCACATGAGGTGTTGGCAAACTGACAAAGCAGGTGTCATGTTGGCAGAAGATAACCACAACTCAAAAATTATTTTCATTAATGTCTTATAACTGATCTGAAAAATTCAGTAAATTATTTATTGACCTTTTACACAGCAGTAATATTTACAACTTATAAACTCATCTTAAATGGTGCATTAATACAAAGTGGTACCAAGCTGTTTATTCTCTCTGCAGCCGCCGTTCTACGATGTTGTAAAACTGATTTATATTGTAATGCGCCACCATTCTCTCAGAGAAATCTGGGAACCAGAATGAATGGACCCCCTGTCTGTGCATCTCACTATCACTTCTCACTTGCTGAGATCAGGAAACTGCCCACACAGGATGTGTGATGGTCTGCCACAACAAGAAGACTATCAGTCACAGCCAGACAGAACAGACACTGAAGAGCATATCATGTCTGTGTACTGTTTACTACCGAGCTGAGGCTGTTTACTGTCCAGCTGCCAGGAACAAACAATATGCAGTACAGCCGAGGGAGGCTCTGCTTTGGCCCTGATACTAAACTCCGGGGCAGGAACAGATCGGGCCGAGACAAAAACATGAACGCGCTCTAGTTCCAAAATGAGATTCGGCCATTTTAAAATGCCTGCTGTCACCAAATGACTGATTCAAAAAAAGGCTTCACGGTGCCTTTAAAACAGCCAAATCCAAATGCTCTCCACAGGCCGGATCATCTGGAGTTCTAGCAAACTCTAAATTGGCTAGGAGGTTTGTAAACCATGAGGAACAATGGTGTGTCCTGCCAAACAGATATGAAAACACACTTAAAAATAACCACTGGCGACTCGCCCTCAGTTTCAAGTTGTCTGATTTAAGTTTCTACTTCCTTCAGAAAACCGGCCAAACTCAGACAATATCACAGATTTCCAGCAGCTGTAGTGTGGTTTGATGGCAGAAAATGTTCCAGCGATCTAAAACATCAACCACTAACCATTACCAAAGAGCAATGGCTTCTATCTGGAGTTGCCAATGATTCTACATGCACACAAACTTCCCACTATGCCTTCAGTTTGTGCATTAATCCTCAAGTTTTTGTATTCATGTGGCACGTGAGCCACTGCCATAATGAGGAATACCCTGATTCCTGTTGAACAAAGTCAAATGAGGGCTGGGAGTCGTTCAGCCCTCCCATCAGAGAAAGTCGTCAACTTAAGTGCATACTTAAAAGTGACTTGGTTGTGTGAGTAATGCAAAGAAAAAGAAGGAGAAACATAATTTAAGAGACATAATTGGGTCTAGTTGTGTTTCAAGTTAAGCATTCATGAACATAGCACATGATCATCAACTATATTATTAAAACAAAAGACATTTAAGCAGATCATCCCAGAGTTGTTATACAAGCTTCAAATGCAGAGATGCTGCATTTTTAAAATCTAATTTAGTTAAAGAACTGATCTAATGCCTCTGTCTCCTCTTCATACGGGAATATTTATCATTTTCACTTGTACTTAATATCTTCTTAATTCACCTAATGTTATCGTTCTGTATCTCCACACTGTAAATGTTCTCCATAAGAAAGTTTCTTCGTGCAGTTTGTCCTTATCCAAATGAGTGGTCTAAGGATAGATTGTGCTCTGTGTTGTACAGATTGTAAAGCCCTTTGAAGAACATTTGTATTGTGAGATTTTGAGATATATGAATAAAGCTGACTTGGCTAAACTTTGGCCCTATTCACTCATGATGTTTCAGTGCACAACCAGTGAAATGATGAAGACCTGTGATAGAAGACAAGCTCATTCTGGGTACCCAGACCTGCACATCACCACCTTAAAATCATACCCCAGTCTTTGCAGCGAGACTTTACCACAAAAGCATGTCAGACAGGGCTACCTGACAGTAAACAATAGCACTGTTACTTGGTGCACATGGATGACATAAGCTACAGCTTGCATCTGCCAAAGTCTTCTGGGCCCAACCCTATCAACTCTGTGCAAAACCCAGGACAATCGCTTTCTACAGTATTAGGCACATGGCAACTATGGTTAAGGATAGGGAAAGACGTTTGGAAAATAAACTACAGTTAAGGCATGGTTGGGATTAGACAACCACAACACTACGTTGACATCAGGGAAAGGTTGTGGCTAATGAAAAGGTGAAAGTTTATAGCAGGCACTGGACATGAATTATAAGGTGTGGGGTGGTGAACACAGCTTGTACCACTGCTCATGTGTAGGGAACCTCAGGACCAGAATGCATTGCCAACACGGGGCAGTTTAAATCTTGAGTAAAGGACAAAAGTCTTTTTGGAAAACTAAACTGGAAAAGGGATGAAAGAACACTATGCATTACATCTCTGAGTGAGTGTTTGTGTGAATATTTTTTTTCTTCAAAGTGTAATTGTTTGTTTCCTACATGAAACAGAACTCATTACCCATGAGGCACCAATAGACTTCCTCCTAAAACACACTGCAGAGTTCTGAAAGTAAATGGCCATTAGATACAGAAGCACCGTGGTCTAACATGGCTTTTGAGGAAATTTTCCTGTTTTATTGACCAGAAAACAATTAACCTAAGGTGGTTCCAAAGCAGCAGACTCACATGTGCACAACTTATTTACATGATGAAATAAAGGGAGCGCGCCTCAGGAATGTTCATGCACACCAAATCTGTTGAATAATATACAGAACTGTTGGCCGGAAGGCAGGAAGCTTCAAGGAGAAAACACAACGGACATACAATCTGACGCGAAGTCAAACAACTACGAGGTACAAGGACAGATACGAGGTTCCAGCTTCAGGTACGTCTGACGAGCTTAACAGTGAGTAGATAAACAATGTACAGATTCTATATAACCTATGTACAGACACATATCTAACCAAAGAATTTCACTTAAAACACAAATTTTACATCCTGTAGAAAACACTTTCCACTGTGGACAACATGACTGCCCATTTTTTGTTATCTAATAAAAAGGTCAGTGCTGCAGCCGTTTAACCTTAATACCAACAACTGTTCTGTTTGTCACTCTTCCGTCAAAGCCTCCAGGCTTCGACTTCTTAGAAAAATAAAAGGATTTAATGTAAGAATCTGTGCTCTCAGTTTTGCAGACTGTGCATATACAGTTTAATAATTGATGCACTCAAAGTAACTTTTCCTTCAGGATATAGACATTGTTACACAAGCTCCATCCCATCAGGCCAGCAGAGAAGCAAGAACACCAGAGAGAAAAGGGTTTGAAAACCTACAGGTTGCTGAACCACAGACACAAGATATTGTTAAAACCAGAAATAAGGATATTTAAGATGCTTAACATCCTGATATCCTGTGCCTTCATAACTAGATCTCCAACAGCTCCATCATATCTTCGCAATCTCACTTCACTACAATAACATCAGAGAGACCAATAGACCCGAGTGTGCAAATGTACAAAGTCTGAATACATCAGTGTGTTTTACATGCAACACTAACTAGCTGTTTCTCTGCAGAACCGTGCTTTAAGAAGAAAGCGGATATGGAAAGACTGCACTAACACGGTTACCTGCTGTTGTCAATAATCAGGTTTCCTGCTGAGCCCCTTACAAAATGCAACTAATGTTCACCTGTAGTTATGAAACTTTTTTTTTTCAGATAGCGATGTTTCACCTGCAGATCTCAGCTGCCAGTCGGTTGCATCATTAATTAATGTCAATATAAAACTCATTGCATTCCTCCATAAACCATTTACAGTGAGACAGCTATTATTACTTGATTAATTAATAATTAGTCAACAGACAACAAATCGCCAAACAGTCATTTATCAAACACAAATGCCAAATCTGACAGTTTCTCTTGTTTCTCTATTTTCTATCATGAGAAATTAAATGTCTTTGGGTTTGAACTGACATTCGAACAAAAAAGCCATTTGAAGATGTTACTGTGGGCTTTGGGACATTTTCCTGTGTTTTCTGATATTTTGAAGAAAGGAATATCTTCGCACACTGGTCTTGCTCAGCATCAGTATAGAGAGCATAGAAAGACTGATACGTTAGGATGATCAATAAATTGTGATGCTGAGAAAGAGCAGTGTGCAGGATGTTCTTCTCTTCAAGACTGAAGGGACACTTTCCAACACATCTACATCTAAGACATTTGGATGTGTGAATATCTTCAGAAAGAGAAAACAGAGAAAACTGATATTTTAAAGAATTATCTATTAATTGATTAATCTAATAAACAACGGACACATTAATTTATAGTGATATTAATGGTTAGTTGCAGCCCTGAAAGAGATTTACTGTATCTCTAGTTGTGTCTGGCTTAATATGTGGGTGTTGGATACATTTGCAAAGTAAAGATGCGTGGCAGAGAGGTGTTGTGAAAGAATGATCCATGATCAATGGAAGGAGAAAGTTCAACTCGACCTCTTCAGAAGCAGAAATGTTAAAGAGATTTTTTGCTCATTTGTCACACAAGACAAAGACCTTTGTTGTAAGATGAGTAAAATCCATATATTTCACAAACAATGTATTTCCCCACTCACTGTTAAAGATTAATAACTCGTTGTTCCCTTCATTTGTTCAGATGATTCCTAAGATGAACCACAGTGAGTACAGTTTGCCACTAATCACGTGTTACATGCTGCTTTCTAATATTCTCTTCAGTTATCTGCTGCTTTCATCATCAGCATGATGTTGCCTGCTGAGCAGATCTGTGTGCAGCCTCTGACAGTGTGAAAAAACTGTTCAGATTTCTCATTATCTTAACTCCACTGGAAAAGAGAGTTCAATTAACAAACAGGCTTGTGGTGTCACACCTGAAACTTTACTGTTGGGTGGATGTTTTGGGGGGAACTAATAGATTAATGAGGTCTTTATGCAGTAGTCAATATTTTGCATAGTGGTGATGATTAGCAGGATCAGCTGTGATTGGGAACAGCTTAAAAAATAATTAGGAAAAATAACAGTTGGCAGTCAGTCTGCAAGCAGCCTCTGGTGGCTCCATTTGACTCTACAATCTGAACAAAACAACACAGCTGATACAGCTGAGGTGCACATGAATGCAGTTCTGTCTGTACGACATTGTACTGTGTATGTGGACATGTTCTACACAGGTAATTGGTTTGCAACAAAATCTGCATCACAAGGACGACGGTCCCTATCCAGACACTGAAAGCATCATTTGAGCTTCAGAGGCTGATCTGCAGTGGGTCTGAAAATGATAGGTCCCTAAAGCCCCCAGGGTGCAAGTCATTTTTCGCCCTCTCCGTGAAGACCTTTTCCCATATGCAATAATTCCAAAAATAAGGCCTGTAAAATAATCAAGACCTTTTACCAAGCCTCAAAAAGTACTCAGAAAGTACTCTGAAAATTAACACAAATTTAGCCATTTTATCCAGTAAGCAATGAAAAGTCTCAAAGAACGACATGAGCATGTTATTTTCATATCACTGATGTGAGTGGGGTCAGCAGCTCAGCCATAGAGGGATTCCAAAGCCCAGGTTTTAGTCTTGAAACAAAGTCGCATCCACTGAGAAATGTTTTCCATGTAGTTCTCCTATGGTGCACACTGTATTACACCATGAGTGCGCTTGTGCGCAGTAATACGGTAGTGCAACGGTTGCAATGTAATACTACGAGACAAAGTGGTGCAAATATTCAGAATAGAGTGTAAACTGATATTTTTTTCTGTGGGCAGTGAGTAAAATATGATTTTGCAGATGGCCCCATCTAAAGCAGCACATCACTCAGCTTCTGTGCCAGTGCTCCTGCTGCTTCTCTAAACTGGCAGCACATTGATCTGAATCTACTACAGTTAATACACTGACTATAGAGAAGTACCTCACACAACCCCACGTCAAATAACCCGAACTATCACTTTAGTACATCCACTGTTCATCACTGTCAGTTTAACAACAGTCTGCCCATGATACTGAGTGTATGCAAGGATATTTTAGCCTGATGCTGACACATGAGTGAGGGTCAAGAGGTCACCAAAATCATTTGCATTTATCCTCCAGAGGTCATGAATGTTCAACCAAATTTTATGGCAATCTCATCAGTGCCTACCTCGCTCACACATCTGACTAAAGTGATAGAGAGACCAACCCACATGGCATCCTTAGGTTACAAAACTAATATGGCAACAATCAGCAAGGACTGAAACGTCCACACAGCACATCACTTTGTTTCAAATGGCAAACTTTCCTCAGAGCAGCTCGCTCTGTGGATCCTCTGTCTGTATATAACACTGAAACAGTAGAGTGATACGTCCTGAATGAAAATGGTCTTTTGTGCCACTTCACTCCCGTAAAAGAACAAAACTACAGAAATACATACAGAGAACCAACAGAAGGCTGCCACCACTGCACAGCTGTATGTCTTGTACTTACATCCCACCATCATCATGGCCACAGAGAAGATCTTCTCTCCGTCCGTGGTGGGGGCGATGTTGCCGAAGCCGATGGTAGTCAGGCTGGTCATGGTGAAATACAGAGAAGTGATGTACAGAGAGTCCTTGCCGGGGCCGCCCTCCCACTGGCCCGAACCGCTGGCGTTGTAGCGGTAAGGCGATCCGATGCTGATGGCCAGCTGGTAGAGCCAGCTGTCCATTTTGATGGTGTTGGTGGCCTCATCAATGACCTCGTAGTCCCCAATGCTGTACCTAATGAGGACAAAACCAGAATGTTAGTGTGTTTAGCTTGACTGCACAGCTCAACCAAGGTGATACATGTGGCTGACATATAAATGAAGCTTATATTAGGAACCAGGAGACAGGGTTGCCTGACTGGTGGAGCAGAGGACAAAACTCACCACTTGCTTTTAGTATGTATGAGTATGTGATGGGCCACTGCAAACCTTAAATATGGTTATCAAAACCATTAATCATTAATGTTAGAGCAGACTAAACAACATTTAGAGCTTCACTTTGCTCTGTCAAAGCTCATATTCAGTTATTTTAGCCTGTAAGGTAACTAGCATTATTCACTTTCATCTTTATACAAAGTTATTGAAGCTTTGAAAGTGTAAAATCAAGGATAAATAGAGAATTAAAATGAGTAGTAATGCATCATAAGAATATTGCAGTTGTGTTTAATGTTTGTGAGTAATTTATTTTCAATTAAGGGATGAATTGAAAAGGGATTCTGTGTTTTGGGAGAGCATAAATTATTTATATAAAAAAAAATCCTCGTTTGCCATAGGGTATAAATAAATGAGCATATCACTCGATTTTGTATGACTTGGAGGAAACTGAACAAAGCTTGTAGTCAGCAGAGGAGCAGCATATGCTTTGATGGGGAGGGCAGAGGCAATGTTTAGCATACATAACCAATTAGGAACAGTTAGGAAAATGGGTAAATTCCCAGCAGCCAGCAGGAGCCTTTGAATGGCACTAAACTGTGAGGAAATGAGGAAAAGTTCCCTAAGTGACTGTAAACATCATAAAAAAAAAACAAAAGAAAAACAGTGTACCAGATGCAGGCGAGCCAGTGGGCCACCAGTCCAAACACACAGACCAGCAGGACCAGAACGGCAGCACCATACTCCAGGTAGTGGTCCAGTTTCCTGGCCACCCGCCCCAGGCGCAGCAGGCGCACCACCTTCAGAGAGCTAAACAGACTGCTGATGCCCTGAGGAGGGGGGAGAGAGAAGGGAGGGATAGATGGAAAATGTTTCGGAGGGAGAGAAGAAAATGAAAGTGGAGTTGAAAAGGAGCAACAGAACAGAAGAGAGGAGAAAAGGTGGAGAGTTGAGAGAAGAGACAGGTGAAGAAAGGGAAATGGGGGTGAGGGCAGGTAAAGGGAGAGAGGAGGATGAAGAGGAGAAGAAAGGGGATTTACCATCAAAAACAATGGGTCATTAATTTCAGAGAGAAGAGACAAAAGCAGCTTCCTATCTTTAGCTGATAACCACTAGCTAACTGGAATGAAAACTGTTTCTAGTAGATTTTATCACCTGTAGCTAGATAGCTAATTAAGCTAACATTAGTTCCATGAGTTTTTCTGAAAACTCCATCTCCTAACAGCAGGTTGTATTTTACTTTTGCAAGAGAGAAGACTTCTAGGATGAGACCTGACCAATGATTTTGGCAAATGTAAAATTATCTTGGATAAATTAGACTGGGTGCTGGAGTGACAAGTGGACTGAGCCGCTAACGTTAGCCTCAACGTTACCCTCCAGGCCTGGCTCCCACACTGTGAATGTTTAAGTCCTGGATAGTGTTTTTTCTAACACAACAATGACCCCAACAAAATATAGTTAATGATATGATGCTAACTCTTAGTCTTGGAAGTAACGCTAATGCTATAGGTGACTATTTTTAACGCTTTGTTATTTAGCTATTCACTGCTCAAGAGAGAGGTTTAGCAAAGTGTCAATCACTCGATGTAAGCAAATAGAAAAAAGGTTTAAAATATATCATGTTTTTAAAAAAAAAAAACACACAAACAGAAACTTTTTAAAACAGCAAATTACATTTATAGTTCAGGCTCAAATGCTTCCCTAAAACACTAAACTTCAAGTAATTTGGAGGCTCCTATCACCTTGTTGCATTTGCAATAATACACTACAATTTAATAACAGAAGCAAAGCTCTGTAAACATAGTTTTAATTGCTGTGGGCAGCAGCAATTAAAACTTATTTCAAAAGTTTGTTAGAGACATAAATGGTTATGTAAGAGCTACACAAGTGGGGGGAAATAAATTAGAGAGTAAAGGAATACAGCAACAGCAACAGTGTGCTCAGCTTGTTTTCAGTCCATCCACAAATGAGCAGCTCCATTCAGAAAAATGCTTCATATTTATCTCTGAGAACCACACTAGCAATACTTGAAACTAACAAATGAGGGTCTCTGCAAAAACAGAAAGGACAATACCCATCAAAATTATTTCTAAATGATATTTTGTTAATGATATGCAGCTCTAAGCTCAAGGGGGAAGCAAAAAAATGTCTCTCCAAAAACAGAAAACAAACAGAGTTGAGTTGTTTTCATAATCCATAGTTTTCTTACAAAACACTATCAGGAAGTCAGCCAATAAAAACCATAAACCATCAGCTTAAACCTTCAATAGTGAGGTGCAAAGAATCCAAGTTAAGTGAAACCCAAAGCAGAAAAGAAATTATACAGGCTAAGAAAACCTTAAATAACACAATGATTATACTGAACTGTGGCGGACTGTTTCCCCAGGTCCCATCATATGTGACCAGTGTCAGTGGTCTGGGATGAGGACATTACATGTTATGAGCACTCACTTGGTACTGGTCTTGTGGGAATTATATACTGAACCCAAAGGTGCTTTAAAACATGCTGTTTCTAAATTCACATTCACATGCATAAGTGCGTTCATATTGACAAGTACGGCAACATACAGTGCACTGTAAGTCAAAGAGTTGAGTGTAAAACGATGGACACTTCTCACCCTAAACTGCCGCCATGTTGGCTTTGTCACTGAAGAGGACGGACCATTAACATTTATTTAATGTGACAAACAAAAGCACATTGTGCACAAACACCCTCCATCCAAACAAAACTTAATAAAAACAAAAAACAAATCTCAAAACATTATTACTATGGCTACAAACAAAGCCACCCACAATAAAGTGCAGTGTAGCATCTGTACTACATTTCTTATCACATTTGGGAGTGTTAACAGCGACACAGTGCTTAAAATGCAACAACCAACAAGTTGTTTTAGTTGCACAAAGACTCTGTGTACAAAGCCAAATATGATGCGAACACAGACAAAACCACCGACGCGTCTGAAAGCCAAAAGGTCCATCTAATAGCACAAACATGGCTGCAGGGGATGTACTCAGCATACACACCCACAATAAAACTCATACACGTGTACACACACACACACACAGAAACATGGACCTCAGAGGTCGTGTTTGTTATGTTTAAGAGTAAATAATTCCCACCTGTTGAACACTTTAAAAACTTGTGCTATCCACATTTGAAACCTGTTGAATTTCTCTTTAGGTAGATTTACTTACAGTCTAAGTACTTTGCATAAGTTATATTCTTTTTACACAGTGTGGAGATTATATGTATCGTATATCCTGTCCTGTCACAGAGCAAGAAATTAACTCTCTCATATTTCCTGTATATTGTGTAAAATAAAAGTTTTAAGGCTGCAGTCTTAATCAAATTAAAAATTCCTGATGTTTTTTTTCATAATTTACACATTTCTCTATAATTCAACCTGATGTATCTGATATCTGTGGAAACTTTGTCATCTTCACAAGAATTCTTTTCAAAAAGGCTTCAAGTTTAAACAGAGCTTATGGGCACAGCATGAATTTGTAATGACAGATTAATCAAAGGCTCTGCAGGTACTGAAGTGGATGATTATTCTCCTTTTCAGTGAAAACCTTGCTTCAGTATTTTACTACTTGTTTTTAATGGAATAACATCATTTTAACAGATTATATAGCTGCAAAGGCTCAAAAGCTATAAGATGAAAACTAGAGGTCAGGATTGATTCAGAAATTAAAATATCTCACATACGTAGGAACAGAAAAGTAAGACTGTAACTTATTGTCATTATTTTTTTAATATAGTAGTTATTTTTAATTTATTTTTCAACTGGAAAATGTCAAACTCAGTTCAGATCTTGGTCACAGTTTTTAATGGTCCCATATTTTACACTTTTCCAGTGTCTTATTTGAAGTGTTGATCCATAGGAAGATATTTGTGGATTTAAGAGCCAAAAATTATCTCAGTGTAGTTTTACATCGGTTTCTCTCCGGAGCCTCTCTTTTGATTGGCTGACTATTTGAGTTCTGCAAGGATGGATGGTGGGTCCAGGTGGGTGGGGCTTGGGGCATGGCTGAGGGTGGTGACTGCTTTGTTGTGACATCACAAAGTTACAGAAGTCTTGTTTTCACAAGGCTCGTTTTAAGGCTCAGTTTCTGAATACAGGCCGTGTGTATGTCTCTGTGGACTCAGCGCTTAGATACTTTCACAGTATTAATATAGAACCTAGACCTGCTTTATAATCAAAGAAGACATTGACATCTACCGTTATACTATATGGGACCTTTAATAAAGAAACTAAGACAAAAATCCAGGATCGGGCAGGTTCTAACACACACACACTTATCGAATAAATAAAGAACAATATACTTTAAATGCACCATAGAACTTTGCAACACACAGTCCATAGTCTCTTGAGTACTTTTTCAATGCTTCATTAACTGGCCCATGTCCTCAGAGGGCCTGGCTCTTTATAGCCTGTTCTATATCACAAACTTCCTAAACACAGTCGGCTGAGACAGAGAGAGGAAAAGAGAGAGAGAGAGAGGGGCTCAAAATAAACAAAACTGATTTTTTTTATTTCAACAACAGGAGCAGCAGCCAGGACCCCGAGGCGTCAGCACGCTCTGCACAATCCGGTTTAACACAATTAACAAAGCGGAGCGTTCAGAGCAGCAGGGGCCAACACTGTACAACCTGAAGCTAGATATTACCAAATATATATACACCAACATTAACAAAAAAATAATAATAATTTTCTCATTTTGGAGCAGAGAGAGTAAAAAGTAGATGAAAGCCAGCCGGGTTATCTAATGATATAGGCCATGATGTTATGTAATAAAGCGGGAGGCTGCTGAAGGAAGAGGAGAGTTGCTCTCTGCAGTTTGCTTCGAGCCTTCATGTCCACCCTGACGTTCATTTTCAGCCTGAACGTCTGACATCTTCAGCTGCAAAGCAGCTTCATTCAGCTCTCATTTCTCTTTTTCTTTTTTTTTAACCCAGTAACAGACCTGAGCTTCTCTCTCCTGCCCCACACTGAGACATAATTTCACGTGTGGTTTAAAAACTTTTCAGTTTCCATATTCATGTACTTTAATTTAGAGTTTCCTGACTCTTTCCTCATGTTTTGCACTGTTCAGCTCCTCCTTTCTGCTCCATCTTAGTTTCAGTCTTAATAAAAAGCTGAAACATGTTCCCGGGGCTTTCTGTCTATTTTCTAAGAACATGAATAAAACTATTATTACCTACAGCTCCCATAAGGTTCCCAACATGCCATTGGCCAAGTGAGGCAATTTTATTACGACTAATCACACACCAGACTCCACTTACATATCAGGGGATTTAAAGTGAAGTGTTACCATTCTATTTTGGCTAAAATTATGAAATGTACAGTAGTTTACCCAGAGTTAGAGATACTAGAGGAAAAGCACAAAGACAAAAATTGTTAGTGACCACATTAATAAGCAATAGTACTAATAAACAGTGCAATGGGACATTTAAAACACCACATAAAAGAACATTTACTTCAGTCACAATAATCAGTATTGGCTCCAGACTTGCAGAGTCTTTCCAGTTAGATTATTGGGTCAGATGCTTCAAATGTGCCTGATTAGAAGTAATTCAGCAGTTAATCACCGAGGAAAACGAATCAAGACCAGGTTGTTCAGAAGTGTAGCCACTGTGGAGTTAAACTGTCTGTTCGAAAGGAGGCTGTTTACTTAAGTTATTTATTTTGCATATACAAACAGAATATAGAACAACAATATCTTCAACAAACATCTTACCAGGAGCATGGTGGATGTGACAAAATAATCTCAAGTCAAAGAAGCACTTACTACGTTTTTAGGACTTTAAACCACACCTCACAGTCCTCACAGAGTTGGCTGATGTGTCAGGTGAGGTTGAAAGCTCAGGAAAAACTCGTAATGTCATTTGAGTTGATTATTTTGTCAAGCTTTTTCACTTTAACAACAGTCTCTCCTCACAAATATTTTTCCCTGATTCAGCTCGAGCTGGTTCTTCACTTTCAGCCTCTCTTTCCTGTCAAAGGCGATGAGCGAGCAGCTTCACACCCAGCCCAATTTTAGACCCAGTTCTTGTCACAGCGGCGCTCCTGCCACCTATTACAGTAGCTCCAGTCCCACTGAGGATGTGTCAGATTGGATATTCTATATACAGTATTTCTCATAGTCAACAAAAGCCATGAAAAGACCAAAACTAACAATGTGTTAGTCTGTCTCTCAACACCTTCTGGCTTCCCCACCCTGTCTGTGGCTCTCAGCTCCAAGACCACGACTGAGGATGTAAACCTTTTAAAACTGATCATGTTTTATTTTTTATTTTCCTAAAACTGCTGAGCACTGTAGTTTCAAAAAAAAAAAAAAAAAAAAAAAAAAAAAAAACTAAACTTGTTGGGGAGTATTTTCAGCAGCGGATTAGACTCTTGGTCTCAATTTGTTCTAAACCCTTGAGTCAGATTCAACCAGTCAGGTTTCTGACCTCAACTGGACAAAGGTCTTGACTGCACCTTCACTCTTGCTGCAGATTCTTTTTTTCCCTCTCTCTGATGCCACAAGCCCCAGCCAGCCCTCCTCCGTCCTCCCAAGCCCTCCCTGCCTCTCTCCGGCTGCAGCTTCAAAGGCCTCCCCTGGGACTCGGACGGTTCTCAGCTCATATGTAAATGCTTCTAAATTAAGTAGCCGCAGAATAGAGCAACACCGATGAAAAGAGCACAAGTCAAGAGCACACAACGCATGTAAAATCATGGCTTATAAGCACCTGTTTATCAAAACAGAGCCTGGCGAGGGGATATGGTGTGAAATTACGTGTCCACCGGGAAGCTCATTTCACAGCACTGACTCTTTCTCTCATTATTTTCAAAGCAGAGGACGCACCGTCACGTGTTCCTGACAGCACCGGGAGCTTAACGCCAAAGAACGCCATGCTTCAGTTCAGTTTTCAATTGTCGCTTCACACCAACAGGAGCCAAATGCAAAACCTTTCCTGAGCAGCAAAGACTAAAAAGTAAAGGTTTCTTTGTGTACAGGTTTTAATCTTTTCAACGTTTGAACCAGAATAACTGAATATGTTTTACCATAGAATACATTTGGTTTAATATCTTTCCACAATGTTTTTCTCCCTTTGATTCAAGCAATACATAAAGTATAAACTATTTGTGGAGACAAAATCAAGTCAGAAACAGACTGTTATATGTTGAATCAGATTAAGTCAGCAGCAAAAACCATGAGTTTTGTTTTTCATTGGTTTCCACCTTCCACTCCAAAAAAATCTTTCTATTCATACACATTTTCCTTGGTCCTTTTATTTCATGTTTCCATCCACCTATTCAAAATGTCTGCTCTATGCTAGATTCACACAGTGTCGCCAAAATAGCAAGAATGATTAAAAGCATCCTCTTAGAATACATTATCCCAATATGGTTACCAACACTACTATAGCTCTGATAAGCACGTTCTGGTGTCGTACTCTATGACAAAAACAAACAACAAAACAAATAGACATAAAAGTTGGATGGTGTGATATTTCCATCACACCTTCCATTCCTCCATCATCCACATCTACTTTCTAACTGTCTGCATCCTTCTCTTCTACAATTTCACTTTCTTTAACATTCATTCCTTCATCCAACAACTGTTCCTTTAAATTTTATTAAGGCAACGCTTTCATCCATTCATCTCTATTTCTGATTCCTCTATCTCTCCATCTTCCTGCCTCTTTAATCCTCTGTCACTCCTTTACGGTACGCCCACCTTTCCATGTTTCCTCCTTCCTCCTTCCCTCAATTCCTCCCTCTCTCAGTGGAAACACGCAGAGTGTTAATATCCCACCCCTGACTGCACGCCGCACAGCTTCCCCCTGGCTCTGTCAGCTTGGCGGGCCGTGGTGGCGGCAACATGCACGCCACGCAGAAAGGTCAGCCTGGATTAGAACTTTCTGAGCCGCCGCGGCGTCTGCAGACGCACGCTGTGAGCTCCCATCAGCCTACCGGGCTCCTCCGCGACAGCAGGTGGCTTCAGGACCTGCAGGGGCTTCCTCCCTGCCTGACTCCAACACTCACCCTCCCCACCTCAACACACACACACACACACACACACACACACACACACACACACACACACACACACACACACACACACACACACACACACACACACACACACACACACACACACTCCTAACACCACCTCTGCTGTAACCTGAGGGAGCATCAGCACAACTCCTCATGAGAATGTTACATCATTTTTTGCGGTTGTTTTACTGATGTAGCCGGGCTACTTCACTTCTTTTGTTGATGTTACTTCTGACCTGTGTGCATCTTCATGTAGGTGTTGCTATTGTAGAAATAGAAGAAAAACTGTATTTCCAAAATGTCAACTGGAACAAACACAAAGAAAGAGAGAGAGAAAGAAAAAGAAAGTTCTTGTTCTCATAGTTTATTATTACCATATTTTCTATTGGTTAGGATAATATTTTACTCATCAACTGAATTGCTGAGGTCTGTGGATGTGACATGTTGTAGAGTTTTGGATTGACTAACTGAATGTGCAGCCAAGCAGATTAAATGATTATTTTTCATTTAAATCTTTATCTTTATATAGATTTCAGGCTCTGCTTCCAGTTTGTTAAAGAGACAGATGTACTGTTTTAATCATGCTGTCCTGTCTTGCGCCGTGATAGTCTCCCTCAGACTTTCTTGCACTCACAAAAAGGTGACGATTGTACACTGTGGGTCCTCTACAGAGAGGTAACTCTTTGATCACTACAGGAACAGGATTTAGTGGCACTTTAATGAGAGCTTGTTTACTGGAAAACTGTCGATACAATGAGAAACTTTTTTTCTAAGTGCCACTATCCCAGTGTACAAGCTGTAAACAAATTAACGTTTTCATATTATCACATCCACTTGCTTGGAAGTGAACAGGAAAGTGAACACACCTAAATGCCAACATATCTGTGCATAAAACACTGTAGTGTACAATATGTACAATATGTTAAACCTGGAGGCAGCTGTTCAAGATCGAACACATTTAATTCAGTTTAGTTCAAAAGTTTTAGTGTCAAACTATACTTACTCACAATGTGCTGAAATAATTATTAGATTAACATAACTTTTCTGTGTATTTGTCCTGGACAAATAAACTCACAAAATAAAATAAACAACTGTTTTGATTAATAAAGTCCATAAAACACTCAATAAGTCATTTATCAAGCAAAAATGCAAAAAGCATTGATTTTTTTCAACTTCTCAATATTAGGCTTTGCAAATCTTTCCAGTTTTATATTTTTGTGACTATAATTGATTTTTTTTAGTTTATTCAGAAAAACAAGTAACTTGAATCACTTTGGCCTATTTTCTGACACCTTACACAGAGTAATGAGGACTAATCAGTTAATCAAAGATTAATGAATAATTTAATTAATAGCTAGCTGCAGCATTAGCTGTACCATCAAAATTACCAACACTGCTGAGTAAAGTGTTACCATCACTGACAGTCATTTTGGCCATAAACAAGACCCAGACTGTAAAAAAAAAAGGGTTATATTCAACTCTTCACTGAAGCAGATCGTCAGAAAGTCAGAAACATGAGGTTCAGTTTACAGTAATGACTTGTATGGTCCTCCCATGGTCATGGTCATGAATATGTACGTGTGTATGTGTGTGAATGTTGCTGGAAGCACCTGCATGTGACCAGCTTGGCACGGCTCAGCGGTGTCTTGAAACCTACATTAAGATGCAACTAAAAATATTTCCTGCTTGCTTCAGCCATCAGACACAGCAACAGTCTGTAAAGAGTCTATAATAATCTCTGCTTTTTTCTTTCACACTGCACCTTAAGCCGCCCACACACTGTCCTCAGTCAGCATCCATCCATTCCCCCAGCCTGCTAATTCGGGGAAGCAGCAACAAAAACGTCAATTAAGCAAAGAGGGGAAGAGAGACTCTAGCTGCGTCCTCTTTAGTGGCTGGAAATTTACGTGCCATTGATTTCCTCTCAGCCCGTCTCCCCCGCTTGCTGCCGGCTGATGGTTAACAGACAGCAACAGAAAACTCCACGCAGCAGGACCTCATCGAATTCATCAGCGACCGGCAGCAAGAGGCCAGAGGACGAGAGACACCTGGACCAAGACGCAGCACCACATCAGACATTTATTGAATGATTGATTCTGAATATAATACACCATTCAGACTGATGAAGGACACAGCCTGGGAGCAGCAGGAGGGCAGACACAAACACAAACAGCAACATACTGGGCAGCAGGTTTAAGACTGAATGAGACATATGGGCTCAATATTGGTCTTTAATTAAATATCAATATTTGAGCTGCTCATGCTACAATAAAAAAGTGTGTAAACCCTGTAGTGGAGTGTGGAGTTTTCTTTAATTCACTCAATAATATTTTCTGTAACTTAAAAGCAGTAATGTATCCCAGGAGCGCCGTTATGCCTTTGAGCCCTTCACAGCCTGTTAATCAGTGTTGCAGGATATAATTTACCCATGTTTAACTTTACACCAAGCCCATGGGAAATATTTGTTTCTGACTGTTTTGGAAACAGTTTAACTACTGTTCTATATCGATGCTCAGGGTATATCAAACTGCAAGGTAAGCATAGAAGCAATGCTCATATTTTACACAAACCCACCAGTTAGCTCTCACTGAAAACTGTGGAAGAAACCAGCACCCTTCTTCACATCTAATCTGTTATTTTCCTATATGGAGACACCCCTGTCATTCTATGTCTATGTATGAGGAAAAACAACTATTTTCTTTTCATTATTTTTATCCAGCCAGATCTCGACAACTGTTGCATTGGCATGACACTTGGTTTTATGTTCCCCTCATGATGAACCTTGATAACTCCTCTGATTTTTTTCTCAAGCACCATCATCAGATCAAAATCTGATGTCTAACACTTTGGTTTATGACCAACTACCTGTAAAACAACATTCCCATCATCCTCAGCTGTACTTATACTAGTACTACTTTTTTTTTTGAGTGTATAAATTGTCTAAAAGGCACGCCCTGCCCCAGTACCCTGACCCGGCCACGAGTCCACGTACCTGGAGCTAGCCTACAATGGATGGATGGATGGATGGACGGATGGACGGATGGACGGATGGATGGATGGGGCAAATTCTGTGTGGAGTTTGCATGTGTCCTTGTAGGTTTAGGTTAATTGGCAACTCTAAATTGCCTGTAGGTGTGAATGGTTGTTTGTCTCTATATGTAAGCCCTGTGATAGACTGGTGACCTGTCCAGGGTGTACCCCGCCCTCGCCCAATGTCAGATGGGATTGGCTCCAGCCCCCTTGCTTCACTAAAAACCAACAACACCCCTTTTCATTTCTTTAGAGGTAAAGACATGGTGTAGAAGTAGGTGTGCATACTGTATCTAATAACTGTTATTTCCTTGGTCATTGTAGAACAATCCCCTTAAATACAACAACCTACTTGTCACAAAATCCTATTTTAACAAAGTTATCAAAGCCAGAAACTGCCAACACAACACTATGTTGTGACTTTCAGAGCTGCTAAGAATTTTTTTTAAAAAGTCACCAGTTTGTGTGTCAGAGTTTTAGTGTGTTGTGTTGGTGTTAATGTTGTTCCAGACAAGAATACACTGCTGAGGGAGGTGTGGGATCATTTCTTGGCATTAAAAATGAAAAGATGTTGAAAATTCAGCTACTGGCAGCTCAAATACTGGTATTACTATTATCATTATTATTATTATTATTATTATTATTATTACTGCTGTTCAAAAACTCCTGTGATTAAACCCCCACTTGGCAGACGCACAACTCAATAATGGACGTCACTGCGCAAACACAAACCCACAGTGCAGTGTGTGTTCACATGCACGTGCCTGCAGATACACAAATGTGTGTTTTTCCACAAACAAAAAATACACACCCACTCATGAAAAGATGAAATACTCAAATATAAAACTGAGAAATGCACGAGCACAACATAAGTAGATGTCACTTGTTCTTTTTTTTTCATTTCACAGTCAGTAGACGGCTCCTTCCACTCAGACTGAGGTCTAATTAATTCTGTGGGAAACCAAGTGGAAAATCACCTCTAATGGACTTGAGGCCATATTGATATAACTCCTCGATATCTGACGGGTGTAAATGGCCGTGAAAAATACTCAGAACAGGCCTGATCTCATTATGGAAAATCATCCAGAAATCAAACAGAGAGGTTCAGCATCTAAAAACTCTCATTCCCAAAGGCAGAGATATCCAACACTATCTTCTCAAACTAATTAGACTCCGAATTTGCTTAAGTGCGATGTGAAAGTTTGTGAGATACACTGTGACATTAGGTTTCTTTACCAATGTCAAAATCTGGTGAATGTCCTCTTCTGTGTATCCCTGAGGCCAAACAGCTGATGAAGCCATTATTCGATCAATATCAGCTTTTGTTCTTCAGCCTGAAGAGGCTCGCTTAAGTCACAATGGAAAATCATAACCGCAATCCCACCATCATTATACTTGGTCCCAGTTCAATTCTACATGTTAGCAGATTTAAATACACCCACGTGGCTTTACAGACATCAGGGTACTGACTTTTAAATATTTCAATATTGAATTTCATGCTATTACAGCAGGAGCTACTGAAAGACGACTGGAAATGAACTGTTTTTAGAAATTCAAATTTCTCTCCTCTCTCCTGAGCAAACTGTGATCCATCATCATCTCATTCAGAATAAAAAGCAGTGCTAACATTCGCACTTAAGTACAGCTGGGGCTCATGGGAATGTCATTAGCTTTGGAGGTATATGATCAAGTGTTGGACAAATTTTGATTTTGACCTGATGACACTAGATGAAGATGCATATTAATGCTAATGTCTGTATAATGAAAACTCAATGAAGACATTATATAAAAAAAAAGACCTTGAGAAGAATGTAACTGTCTGTGCCAAATTTACTTTCAAAGGTATCAGGACATTTTACCCATAACCAAAAATATTTGTCCTGCTCGTGGTGCTAAATGAAAAGTCATCCAAGTCATTAAGATACAACATCTGCCACTCATGACTGTCTGAATCAAATTTTATCACAATCCATAAGAGGAAAATCTGGACCAACCAAAGCAGTCGACTAAACAACACTGACACCGTCAACCCTGCAGCCACACTGATAACATTTCGGTCACATCACCAGCATTACTGCAACTCCCAGCATGTGTAGTTCCTGAAGTCAACTAAACAATATATAGTTGTCTTCCAAACTTCCTTGCTGTCCCACAAAAGTCACTTCTCCATTTCTTCTGCCAGGAACATTGCCTCTGAGGGAGGGGACCAGTTTGACAAATCATGTTCAAACTCTTTCCTGCTCTGTCTGACCTTTCAACCAACAAACCAAATCTCAAATCTATCATTTACACCTGCCTGAGATTCAATCACAATGTGAGCCGGATCACCTCCAGATGAGGCCCGGTCGATTTGATGGCATTCTGACGCATTCGCACCTGCAATAAATGCGTTTGTCTAGATGTCTTATCTGGATGAGGAAACAGACTCTATGTTAATACAAGGTGTAAATGGGGTCACAAACATCCACTGTGACTAAGATGAGCCCAGCAGCTGGAAACTGCACCAATCAGCAAACTGGAGGAAATGGTTGAGATGATGATTCATCCCCTCTTGAGACTACTTACAGTAATCTAGGCACTCAAGATAGAACACGAAGCTTCGTTATGAACTGTCATGAAATGCATTGGCCTTGATTCATTCAGAAGCTGATTTTCATACATGAGTTTAATTTAGTTTTATGTTTTCTAGAGTAATAATCTAAAGGCCAAGTGGTGAACAGTGAAGTGCTGGGAAGAGGTTTTACAGGCAAGAGATCTTGCAGTACTTACTGTATGTTTTTGTCAACAGCAATGTCAACTTCATGTAGCCATAGAGACCTTTCACATAGCAGATATTTTGATTTGTAATAGCAGGAAAATCACAGGTGCAACTGAAGCTTTAGTGATGTCCCTCACTTGTAAGTTGCTTTGAATAAAAGAATCTGCTAAATGAGTAAATGTAACATAAATGCAATTAGGAGCAGTCCATTGAAACAGTGATACAGAGTCATTTGTGGTTATATGCGGTTATAAACGCACTCCACCTGCTGAACACCACTCTGTAATCAGCCCGACGTCTCTGTTCCAGGACAGAAGTCTTTAAAACTGATCAACCATTTGCAGGTTATATTGACAGATTATGAACTGCAGGGGCAGAGCTTGATGAGACTAGTCATGGCCTCTTGAATAGTTTCCCCTTCGTGCACACCTGTCTCACAACACAGAAAACCATTCAGAAAAAACAAAATTGTACCTCGTCCACATTCTCAAAGGCGTTGATGATGTCATAAGGAAGGCAGGACAGCAGGTCGATGACGAACCAGGTCTTCAGGTAGTTCATGCGGATGAGCTTGGGATCAGAGATCACCTCTCCGCCGGGGCCCACGAAGGTGGTGTGGAAGTTGAGGACGATGTCCACCAGGAAGATGACGTCCACCACGCTGTCCAGCACCAGCCACACAATGTTGTTCTGCTTCGTCTTGAAGGAGACGTTGTAGGGCACCATGATGGCCGTGTAGAAGGTGAGGATGAGGATCACCCAGTCCCAGGTGGTCTTGAAGGTGCAGTAGTGTAGGATTATGTGGGGAGGCGTCTTGGGGGCCTCCTGTTTGTACTGGGGGAGGATGTCAGAGTTGAGCTGCAAAACCTGGAGATGAGACAGAGCAAAGAACCTGGACTCAGTAAAACTTTTTATGACAGTTTGTTGTTCCCTGTAATGAACACACACTAAAACTTATTATTAATGTAGATATATCATGTTCATATATTATTATCTTGGGCATAAAAGTTCCCTCTAGATGCATAATGGTCTCATCTTAACTTTATATGTTATGACAATTACTAAGAAACAAAAAGCATATCATGTGATCAGTCAGTTGATCAATCACTTCCAAAGGAAGGCTGGTTTCAAAAAAAAAGAAAAAGAAAAAGAAACAAGATAAAAACACAAAGCACCTGAACACATCATATGAATTAAAAATAGAAATGGGTATGTAAGTTAAAAATAAGTTAAATTATGAACAAATGATAAAATACATCAACAAACAGGACTCAGTTAATCCTAAACAGAACAAAATAAAAACAAACAGACTCATTCCATCACTGCATGTCTGCTATAATTATTCAAATTTAAAAAAAAAAAACTTCACACATTCAAAGATGTTCAAAAAGAAATAAAACTTGTATCTTCAAACAGTTCAACTCTCACTGCTTCACACGTCTCCTAGACTCAACAAATTAAAACTTTATCTATGTGATCTTATTTCATTCGTCATGATTTCTGGCCTAGTTTTCACACTGTACCGCTGTAAAACTGAGACCAATAATAATGAACCTCGTTTTTTATCTCATTGCCAAGGCTTTCAAATTACAGATATTGTCTTTACTGAGATACTGTTTATAATACATTTAATTTGTCAAATTAAAAACAAGTCTGCAGCTCTTTGGGTGTATCACTGTATCCTGAAATATATATTGTAAATGTTCTGCATGTATCTAGATTAAGTTTTTCTTCTTCTTTAAGATTGTTTTGTATTAATTGTAGGTTTACAAATACTGTGCATGTGAGAATTGTGGGATAAAACAACTTAAACTTTTCCCTTTCATCTGAGCAATGATATATTGATTAATCCTAATATACTTTACTGTTGTAGACTAAAAAGTTAGGATTATTCTGTCTTTTATATTCCTAATAGTCAATTATATGTATAACAGAAGCCTGAGGAAGAGGGTTATACATTTCTACATTCTACCTATTTCACTGTCTAAATGCACTTTAACTGTTTTGAAAGGGTGAAAGAGCACAGACTAGAAAGGAAAACTGAAGGGGAGAGAGATGGAATTAAATTAGTGAGATATTTGGAAAAGATTAAGTAGAATGTGAACAGAAATCTTCTGTTTTGTTTTTTAGTCTAGTTATAATTACCCCCTGCTGCTAGGTGTGTGGGGGACAACAGTGCAAGAAAAGTATATTAAATTTGAATATCTAAATTTTCCTCTCCTTTTTTCCATCTGTATTCATCTTTTTCTGTAGCACTCTCTGTGACAAAACCACATTATGAATAAATTTGGCTTGAAATGAGACAGAGACAGAGGAGGAGTGAAATGAGAAAAAGAAATATCAGATGAAAGGGAGAGACACGTTGACCAAAAGGGATAAGAAAATTTTAAAAAACAGCCATTATATTTTGCAGCGTGGTGATCATGACCCCCACTGAGCTCAGCCTCATCTGCAGAACACAGACCACATTAAATCCCGCAGACAGCAGTTTGATTTCCTCTGTGGGCCACACACACCGATCACACATCAACCACTCAGCTCATTTTACACCAAACTGAATATTATTCTGTTTGTATCCAGCTGCTGCAGAGAGGAAGTGTAATGTGGCCTACAGCTGCAGATATATAATACATGATTAAACCTCCTAACACGTCCTACTATTCAATACAAACTGCCACCAAATAGTTTTAAAGTAACAGCTGTAGTACCAGTGATACTTTAACTGCAACCTTTATGACTAGTTCTAGTACTAATACTGCTGTTTCAACAATTGCTACTAATATAGATACTAGTATACTGAAGATGATAGTATTAAAACCTGCTTCTACTGCAGCTATTACCCCTTGTACACTTGTATTACTACTACAACTGCGGCTATTAATATTTGTCCTGTTAATACTAGGTAATGTGCACTTGCTTTTGCTACTACTAGTACTGCTTTTACCACCAGTGTCTATTACTGCTACTGTTCTTACTACCAGCTGTTCCAGTGTTACTGTTCTGCTGTCTCTACTACTTAACACTGCTAATTCTACTGCAGCATTACTACCACCATTACAACTATTATTTCTTCATAGTATGCGAGTTATCAATAGTCCCTATGACTACAAATAATTGTAACAATAGTAACATCATCATCACGATAAAGAATTCCTCTTTTCCTGATGCTTCATACCGGCAGAGCTGCATCTCATCTACTCCTCATCATCAGAGACGCAAATCAAACAGCTCCTGGTCAAGAGCGGCGCCGCCACTCAAAAGTGGGACTGAGGAGCCCAGAGGTATTGTGGGGAGAAACAGGAAAAAAACAGCTCTGATCATGTGACACTTGACAGCACCCTCGACAGAAGACGCCAGCTGTGCCTTTCAGGCTGAGGAGCAGATGGATCACCTGCGATATCTATTGAGTGCACTCAGGACATTATGCAACCCTCTGCCATCCAACGCCAGGCTCAAGAAACGGGAAGCCGGGTGTATCAGCTTGTCTTTGCCCCTTCCTTCCTCCCTCCCTCCCTCCTTCCCAATATTACTTCTTTTTTGCTTTTACATTCTTCTCTTCCTTCCACATCTGTCTCCCTCACATCTTTATGTCCATTGCTTGCTCCTCTCCTCCCTTCACAACTTCTTTCATATTTTTAATCTCTCACTTTCTGCACTTCCTTAACTTATTTTCTCCTGCTCTTTCCCAGTCTAATGACAACATAGTCGTAATTATATAAAATCTATCTTCATAAGAGAAGTTTTAATTGCTGAAAATACAGTACATGTATTTTCCAGACAACAATAGCAGAGACTACAGCTAAAACTTGGAAAAAAACAGATCATGGATGAGGAAGAACATTTATGATCAAGTACATGTGCATCGGAGCTGGTACTTTTTAATTAACCATTGTTCAACTTAACTAAGATCATGAGTCTGTAATACTATAAAGAGTACGGTCTAGACCGTTATTTGAAAAGTTCCTTGAGATAACTTCCGTTGTGATTTGCTATCTACACTATAATGACTACACAGAAAAAAACTTGACTTGACTCCCACACTAATTCCTTACTTAATTTACTCTATGATTTTCTTCTGTTTTCTGCTCCTGCTCTCTCTGCTCCCCCTCTCTCATTTCACTGCCCGTTCACCATTTCATCCTCTTTTTCCTCTCCCTCCCCGCCCTGCTTCACTTCCTCCTCCTTTCACTCCACTCTCTGCCCTCGCCACCTTTAAACGGCCCTGGAAGTGACACTTTTGCTAAAACACACAACACTGCTCACTTCGTGTGATGAGCAGGGATGAAACTCAAACAAATTCTGATTAAAGGCGATACAGCTAACTCAAACCTTCATGAATAAAACAGGAGGCGGAGCTCTGGCAAGAGGAAACATCTTCTCTCATCTTCTCCCCACCCCAAAATCCATTTTCTAAATTTTCTAGCAGCAGTCACAATCACTCTGAGTGCCCACAGTAACCTGTCTCTCCACCCAGCATGAAATTTTAATGACACCTGCAGTCCACGGGAGCAGAGGAAGCACCGCTCACTGTGTCAAACAACTGCAGTTCCAGGGAGGCTGGGACGCGAGTGTGTGCTGAGGGAGGGGTGGGGAGGATGGATGTATTGAGGACGTGGTTGTGTGTGAGAAAGTGGAGTATGCTTGCATGGCTGTATTCATTTATGGATGCACATCTGTGTGGTTGCTTTCGCCCATTACTGATTAAAAGGTCTGCATGTGGCTGTTAATGTTTAATATGAGGGTTTATTTGTGCAGAAATAATGAATAAAGAGCAGAGAGTTGCTACGGTGGCATATTTGCAGTGTGTGTGCACGGAGGGGCCTGCAGTGGCACCAACTTCCAGGTAACAGGTTAGCTACTGTAACTGTGGAACCGTTGGTATCTTGTTATTATTTAATCACGTTTAAGTCAGTAGTTTTTTTGTTTGGAGCTTTCAGAGCTGATCCATAAAAACTATGTTTATGAAACCTGACAGTTTTGGTTCCAAGTTAATTAAGAGCACAAGTTTAATTTTGGGTTCTGCATAATCACACTGACATTTGGAGTAAGATAACTAAAAGCTAATTTATTTATCTAGACAGGGGTGGCACATTGTTTTAAACATTATTTTAGATTGTTTACTTAGTCTTATGTAGTCATATGAAAACACCATTTCCCAAGGCCTAAGACTTTCGCTGGCTAATGAAATTATGCTTCATATGATGAATGAAGATGAAGATGATGTTGGATTTATGTTAGCTAATCGTAGCTACTATTTTTTTGCCCTGTTGTCTGACATTATATTGACCCGCTCATAGCTCTGGTCCTGTAATCTTAGCTGATGTTGGCTAACTAGTGAGCCAAGAAATAAATTATACTGCACAGTAATACGCTGCATAACTTTGATGCTCAGATAGATAAATTGTATTATATATCCACATTTGCTTGAAGACAGTTAACCAGTGAGAGAGAAGTGGATTCCTGGCTTCAAGCAGAAGTACTTAGTTATTATGGTTCAGATAGTTTCCTGCAGTTTAGATACACACCTGCTTTAGAACAACAGTTAAAAACAGTATGGTCATGGTATAATGTACAGTGTGAGGGGTGTAAGAGTAAGCATGTACTGCATGTGTGAGTCTGTGTATTTCTGTGTGTGTTTGTGCTCACCTCTGCCAATCTGGACTGTTTATGGCTGACTTCATGTTTGCCTATGGGCGCCAGCTGCTGCAGCGTGTTGCGGTTGTTGGTGAGCGCACGTGTCAGCCGCGCAAACTTGGTCCATCCTGCAAAGACGAGACATTAATCAGTGCTCAAGTCACAGTCATCACAGCTGCATCACACTTCAGATCTCAGCTGATGAAGAAAGAAAGAATGGCACAGTAAGACAATGCTTTGATGACCAAATATAAAATGTACCTTTGCTACATTTACAGTAAGTTTATATACAACAAAACTGCAAATATGTTTTGTTGGTTAAGAAGCAAACACTTCAAACAGCAAAGAAAAACAAAAATTTCTGAACCTGCTTCCTCATTTGCCACCACTGCTGACACAGTTCCCCAATTCATGACTCCAACAGAGGCGTACTGTGGTTCCAAAATATTCCCACAGCTTCCACTTGTACTTGCCACTAGAGGACTGACAGGAAGTGAGTTTTTCCCCAGTTGATAGCTCATATTTACAGTACACCCAACATGATGTGAATGCAGCACGAGCCCTGCCTTCATGGCAAACAACGCACCAAGCTCAAAGCGTCCTTGAACACAACTGAATCTCCACCAGCTGCAGGGTTTCTGCTCTGCAGCCATCCAGCATGCTCTGACCTCTACGTGGATGTGGAAGCTGAAGGAGAATTTCTCCTTCGGGGGATCAACACCAAAGAAATCACTGAAAATTTAGCATATGGTTGTCTAATAAATATGAAAGCTTAAGGGAGGAAAGCTACTGTCTGAGATCGATTTTCAAGTTTCAAACCAATGATATTTTTTATATCCTTGTCTCAGTGTGGTTACTGCTTTTACCACTTGTACACTAATTTTGTATACAGTGTTTGAGCTAGGACTGTCTGGGTGAAGTAGGATCAACTGGGTCCATTAGTACATTTCTATTGAGTAACTGCTCTATTTAAGGTAGACAATGTACAGTGCTGAAAAACACTATTTAAACAAAACGAGGATATTAGACACACGTTATATTAGACATGACTAATATTGATTTTGATTACATAACAGAGAATTAGAACTTATAGAAACTATAAAACCCTTTGATTCACCATGGGACTTCAAAGTTCAGTATCAAAGCTGATCAGCTTACTTTTAGTGAGATAATAATTGAATAACTGGGACACTTTAATGTTACTGTGTAATTATTCTCAAAACGAACAATTACTTTCAAAAGTGTCTTATTTAGTGATGACTGTTGTGTAAGTCACATCTGACAGTTAAAGTTGAAGACATCAGACATGATCTAAATGATCCTGTTGATGGCTGCAACTCAGTCTCCACTTTGGAGTTAGCTGAGCTATTTGTAAGTCTTGCTGTCGCTACATAGCTAATGTTAGCATTATCAGCTGTTTACTTACTAGTCTTGCCAAGAGCACCGGCTCGCAATATGTGTTTACTTCGTAACAGTTTAATTTTGTAATTTGGCAAACAATTAATCATGAAATTATCACTGACTGACTGACTACAGCTGATGATATCGAAAAATAAGAGGCTTGCCAACAGCTTTGATTGGGGCTTTTATTATAGGGGGAGCAACTGGGTGTATAGAGGTCAAGGGGACAGGTTTGGTTTTCAGGGAGTCACTGCTGCATGACAAGCCCTGGATCAAATCATTTTATTCCACAAATATCCATTCCTTAATATATTCTTACTGTGACAGCTGATAAGCATCTTATCATGCTGTCTTGAGAAGTGATAGTTTATTATCAGTGTTGTGGAAATACATAGCAGGCTTTATGAAAAATTATTATACTGTTTGAGCAAGGCCAGTATTTCCACCTCCTCCTCCTCTTCTTTTATTATGATATTAAACCCATTAATGCAGAACATGAAGCTGAGTGTTCATGTGTTTTAGGCTGAAGTTTCTCTAATTAATACCAGCCTGTCCGGCAGTGGTTATTCTCTTGCCGTGGGGCTGACCACACCGCTGCTGAAAGAGGCCGAACACAATTTGGGAGGACGGTTTGCTCTTACTGTACTGCTCTAAAAATAAAATCAAATGTTTGAAAGGGCAGAGAGTAGCGCATCAGAGGCACACCAAATACAGTAGTCACACATCATGATCGACCCGGCCCTTTGAAGGGACCATTATGAATAAAAAGTGGACTTTGAAATAGCTTTTAACCCTCAGGCCTCCAGCCGCCTGACCCTTTCATTTTCTGTTCAAATGGAGGCAGCCATTCACTTCTGTGTGCAGTGGTGTGAAAACTGCAAAACACAACATGGCACTGAGACCCATATAGGATGGATATCAACAAAATATACAATCTATTCAAAGCTTATTCTGAGCAAGTCCCAATCACTCAATTTTCCTTGAGGAAACTGTTGTAGTGGCTGCTGTGTAGCTTTCTGTACATCTTCAGCTTCACTGCGGCGTCTTTTATGTGATCTGCTAATGCTAAAAGTTGGCACTGTAAAGCCATAGATAATAAGCCTGGGTGCTCTTAGCCAAAAATGGAGATTTTTTTTAGATCATTCCTGGAGGAAAATTGCTGCAGTAGTGCTTATGTAACTCACTGTAAATTATTGTATATATTGTTGGCTGTTGAAAAGTATTTCAAATAGCCGAGAGTCATCTGAGCCTCAGGGAAGACTGTCAATTAACTTGAAGAACATCTTAAGAACATCTATGCAAGTACTATACATTGAAACAGAAGCACTGCCACTGGATTCCGAGACGTTTTCAGAGTTTCATCATCTACACTTTTAAGTGAAAATGCTATGTTTTCTTTTACCACTGCTTTTATCTGATAGCTGTAGCTGGTTTGCACAATTTACTAGATTTTGCATAATGAGCTCAAAAACATTACCACCAATAGGCAAAAACTTTGTATCTTAGCCTTGTTTCAGCATAATGACATATAACAAAAAAAGAAGAAAAACAAAAATTGCAACAAGTTCTTCCTAATTTTGGACCTTCAACGGCATCTCAGCCTTCCTCAGTGAAGTTTTCTGACTTCTCATGGAAATGGTATAAAATATCGTTCACATGATAATTTACAGTACACAGCCCTTCTCTTTCTTTCTCAAAGTACCATTTACAAGATTGACAATTAAATTTCATGCTCAATTATTTAATAATTTTCGAGGATTTTTCCGATGTGTGTATAAGTCTTCAAATGAAAACCTTGTATCTCAAGTTAAGGGGTTTTTTACCACTGATGCATTAAAATGAACCAAGTACATGATGACACATCAGTAATTTGAACATTATTTACCTGGTGTAAAGGACATTATTCAAATAAAAACTCTCATGGCAGGAATTTATTTTGAAGAACAAGAATAAAAGTTTGCTCCAAATGTTGCTGATTCTGTCAAGAAAGAGAGAGCAGAGACAATCTCTCCCTGGTAATGTTTATTACAATAATTGTGAATGTCATAAAATGTCATTTCAGAGGTTAAACTAAAGGTAGCAGTAGAAAGGAGTAAAACACTAGAGTACAAAAGGTTATCTTCATCTGAGTGACAAAGTTACAACAAAAGAGAAAAAGTGAAAAACAGAGGAAAATCCTCCACAAGAGCTACTTTCTGAAAACAAAAAAACAGTCCTTTTTATTTTTGAATCTTCAGTGAGCCTCAGTAACTTTTGCTAAATGAGCCCCTCCCTTTAATGAAGTGCAGAAAACTGGCTCAGAGTGAGTGGAAAAGGAAATGACAAACAACAACTATCAAACTCTTCATCTGGCAGTAAATTAGGTATCTGCTTTTAGTTGGATTCTGGTGATAAGACACTGAAACATTAATCTGCTAAACACAGTGGACCAGTCTGACTCAGCAACATCTGCAACATCTGGGTAAAACAGAAGTTAGCAAACATCAGATAGTGGTTGTACCTGAACAAGTTAGACTGTCGCTGTAAAACATCTGAGTATACTTAAGGATGGATGCGTCTTATTGGTTATAAAGTCAAAGATGATAAAGGTAGCTAGGCTAACTGCTAATGCTTTTACTGAAGCAGAACTTTGATTTCAGTGCTTTTACTCGTCATGGAGTAGTCTTCAATTGTGGCGTTACTCCTTTTACTTAAGCAAAGGTCTTGAGTGATTTTCTATACTGCCCATACACTAACAGCCGTTGCATAATTCACTGTATAGTGTGCATTTATTATAGAGTAGTACAATGCCCTAATGTGTTTGAGCATAATAGCAAAGCATTGGCACGGAAAGCAAGCCAATGTGTTCTTATTCAGAGCCAGAACCACTTTCACCGTGAAGTAAAATGGAGGAATTTGTCTTGGCGGCACTCATGTAAATACATGCTGACAGCTTACAGGTCTCCGCCGTACATACTGACACAGAAGGACAAAAGGACCTCACAGAGCATGAAGAGAAACTGCAGGACAAGTAAATAAGAGGTCTTTTTTCACAGTTAATAATAATGCTCCTGCTATGGTTCCCCTCAAGAATGCAACGCTGCGTGATTTATCAGACTGGAGCACAATGGAAGTGGAAATAAAAAAAAAAAGTAAAAGGCCTGAGCTAAAAATAACGGGAGAGCAGAACTGGTGCATGCACCACCAAAGTGAATTCTGAAATAAGATTTTGATCAGCAGTTCCACTCCGAGGACGGCTCGCACAAAACTGTAGAGCACGACAAAGACAACGGAGTGGTTTGTCCTTCAGGAGACACAGACACGTGTAGAACACCTGATAAGCACATGTCCAAATTTAACATCTTTCTTTTAGAATCAGCGGGGGAGGCCCATGTTATACTGCCCTGACTGTGTGTGCACTTACAAACTAAGCTGGGATACTGAAGGAAAGGTGGAGTGTGGGAGAGTTCAGGTGTGTCACTGAGGTTATCACATGGATACAGCTGCATTAACAGTCCATGCAAAAGGCTGATTTACATGTTTGTTGATAAGATGTAAGAGGGTTGTCTTCATTTAACACAACCGCAGCTGAGTTCACACCTAACATGTTAGGTTGTTTACTTTAATCTGCATCTGGTTTCATTATCTATGGTTTGGAACATGGGTACTGAGCTGCAACCAAAGACTAAGTCAGCAATATTAGCTTCTTTGTAATTGCTATTTCTATTGCAAGGTATAAGAATTAATGTATTTTCATTCTGTCCATACAGGTAAAGGAAGCCAAATTCCAACATGCCAGGGGCCTGTTTCACAAAAGAGATTTGCAAGCACTCCTCACACACAGGTCTAGCATGATGGCATCACATTTCACAAATGGTGGTTGCTTCCATATTGAAGATATGGATTTTTATGTCCTATGTGTCATAGTGAAAGGAAATCACCTCATGTTGTGAATTTAGTGAATCAGTCCATTGGTTGGTCGGCTCAAGTATTGGTCAAACTCTGGGGGACAACTCTGGCCAAAAGCTGGCTCAAGTGCAGTTACCTTGTATGAACTATGAGACTAATTAATTAAGCCAAACCGTTTTTATAATTAGATCAAAGGTCAATTTGTTGGGTAATATTATTTTTATTTGTTTTCAATCCAAATCAGTTTCTCAAATGGCATTTTATTGAAAGATACAGTCATTGAATTCCATAAAGTAAAACTCCTTTCAGTAATTCTAAGGTGAATATTGCAGCTTTTGAACAATTGCATCAAGCAAAATGACTGAATGACAGAATTCAGTAGTAAAAATGTTCAGCGGCTTTAAGCCTGAAGCTCCTGTGCTCTTGCCTCAGTCTCGTCACTCATCATGATCAACTGTCTACCTGAAATGATGTCTTGTCTGAGGCTGAGCCGACATCTGCCTGTGAAGCTTCTACAGGTGCTGACGAAGCAATAGTAAAGGAAAGGAATAATACAGCAACATGATGCTGAGATTTCTTCCCTGACACATTTAGCTTTGTTCTTTTTGTTGCTGTTTTCCTACACTGATGGTGCTGAGAGGATTAAATGAACCTGCTCTGCCGTCTGTGGTCTCACCTTGATAACCACGACCAGCAGCCACAGCTCATGGTGCTCATCTAAAATACTCTAAAATCACTGAAAAGGCACCTGTTGAGTCATATGATGGAAATAGCATAAATCTGTGCTTTTCATGTGCTCAGCTGATGATATACCTCACTATCAGGTGAACAAAACTGGCTGTTGGCTCCACGTGTATGCCAAAAAAAGTGTTAACAATACAGAATGTAGTGCACGGAAAGGAGAGCAATTTGAGGCCAAACGGAAGCATGAACACAGGGTCACAAGGTGCAGACAATACATTTAAAACCTATTTTGTTATTTTAAGTTGAGTGGTGGACATCTTCAGCAGACCAGGATCTCTCTCCCACTTGGCTGACGCTGACATGTTGTGGCGTGCTAAGCCGCCCGAGCCGCCAGAGCTGCCGGAGACGGAGCCAAGAGCAAGTTTTGGTCTGCAACACTAGCAAACTCAGCTGCCAGAGCCTGTGGCGATGAATCTCCCTCCCTCACAAATAGCCTATCCCACCCCTCTAATCAGCATGCGGGTTAAACTGCAGCCCACAGTACGCTGTTCTGTGACACAGCAGAGTAATGATGTGCCCTCACTGTGGCCCCAAACAAGCTGTACTGTACTGAAATACACATAGTGTACTGGCTGGTTTCAGTCTGGCTGCAGCACGTCAGTCAAACCCCCGATAGCAATGTGCAGCCTTGTTGCCAAGGTGATTTTGTTTTACTGGTTTATTAGGGTTTATGAATGTCTACAATAAACATCTGTTTAACAATGCAGTTAACTTTTGTCTTACTACTGTGATGACATTTTACCATTATATACAAAGTATGACAACTGTGCAGAATCTGTCAACTGAGGAATACGATCTGCCCATTATTTTCTCAATGTATTGATTAATTGATTGGTCTACAAAATGGCAATTTCCTGAAGTCAAAGATGATCTCATCAGTTTGCTTGTTTTATCCAGCTACCCCAAACCCAAAGAATTTCAGACTTTTATTTTGAAAAACAACATTAACAATGAACTAAGTATCAAAGTATTTACAGATTATTTTCCTGTTGATTAATCCATTAATAAATTAATCATACATTTGATGTTTTTGAAAGCTCTGGTAAAAGTTTGTACGCAGCCTTTGAGTTACGTTTTTTCTGTCAAAGAAAATGTTCATATCTGCAAGACAAAAATAGGCATCAAATCATTTTCAGATTTCACACTGATCAGATTTAGATTCAGATTTGTACCTTGCATCTTTAATAATCTGTGTTTCCTCTCATTATTGTTCAGTCTGAAGTGTGTTTTTTTTTTTGGTTTTTTTTTACAGTTACTATAAAAACAAATCTCTTTTGTGGCATTGAACACAACCCATGACCGGCTGATAACTGCTACTATACAATATATGTGGTTTGCTACACCACACACACACACACAAACACACACACACACACAAACGTGCACGCACACACACCGAAAGATTTTTCTAGCTCAGCTACAAATAAGAAAATTGTTCAATAGAAAGTTCGATAACTCGCAGTTGCATCAACAAACCCCAAGCATGCTCCCTCCCTGACTCATAAACAGTCTACCATGTCCCTTGATAATGCAGCGTGCTACAAGCAACAAACAGCCAATAATTTAACAGGTGTGTTGTTTGGTCACACAAAACAACAACAGAATCATGGAGTGAGAAAATGAGTGCAGCTGGAGATCTGTGCAGGGAAACCATCCCGACCAAGAGCGGGTATACACCAAACTTATTTCATCACCTCAGCTGCTTCCACGCTTTGGATCATGCAACATGTCGTCAGTCTCGACCAACATCTGCTACATCACGACAAACAACCCACAGGCTTCACAATAGAGAGGTGCTCAGCAACAACACAGTCCAACACAACATTAATATGGTACAAGGACACCGTGGACTACTTTTCTCCTGCTCTGTGATATGAATATTTTTTATTGTGATAACATTTTTGGTCTAATTTTCAACAACTTAAACTCAAGTAAAAATTAAGGAGATCAATGACAACGAGGAAAATATGTATTGACGGTTGCTTGGGCTAAGATGAAACAAACAAAAAAATTTTTTTTACATTACAGGTTATTTCAGCCTCTAAAGTATTTATACGTTGCTTAACATTTTGCTGGAGAAAGTGACGTATCAACAAATCACAGACATCTGATGACAGAACTCAGTCTGAATGTTGTCAGCAGAAGCTTCATCTGACTCACACAGACGTCAACACACTGATGTGACAATATTAGTTCCACTCAAGCACTAATTACATGTTCAACCCATGTTATTCATGTGTCGCTGAGCGCACATAATGAATTATTAAACAAATCACACGACACACTCAGGGCAGGTCTCTGCAGTGGGGAGCTTAGGAGGGGGCATCACTGCATGTGTGTGCACGTGTTTACATTGAGAAGGGGGGAAGGGGGAAGGGGTGGGTGGGGGATCCTTGTCAAAGGGCAAACACACCCGCTCAGTGGCGCCAAGAACGACTCCCAGGGCGGGAAGCTGACACTGTGCATCAGTCAGGGCATGGAGGACAACACCGCCACCCACATCTCCTGTGATTCCTGACAGCACCACAACCTCCTCAAACACAACCTGACAGCTCGAGACGTTCCCACATCACAGCGAAACAAGACTTGACTCCCTTTTTTTTTCATCCAGCTGCAGCTTGGAATGAAATAAAGAGCGGAAAAAAAGATTTGTCGCAAGCAAAAATGAAAATGTTCTGAGACTTCGCAGTGGGAGAAAAATGACAGAAGAGGAGGAAAAGGGAGAGAGTGAGGAGAGAGATGGAAAGACGAAGGCAGAAGGAACACAAGGAGGTAGAAGAGGAGGAGAAGAGGTATAAGAGGAGGGATGAAGAGGAGGACAACAATGGAAACAACGGTTGAGAAAATAAACGGGAAAAAAAAAGGACAAAGGAGGAGAGTGATAGGAGTATCAATAAGACCAGAATAAAAAGAAGGAGGAGGAGGACAGGATGACACGAAGCCAGGGGATTAAAATATCAGGGTGGAAGATGAGTGAGAGGAGAAGAGTAGGAGAAGAAAAGGTGGAAAAAGTAAAAGACAAGATAAGAGCGTGAGAAGAAATAATAATAATAATAATATGAAAAACATAACATTAAGGAGGAGGAGAGGAAAAAAGATAGATAATTAAAATATCAGGGCAGAGGAGGATAAGAGAGAAGGTGATTTAGAAAAAGGCGAACAAATACTATAAAAAACAGGATGAGGACAGCAAGAGAAAAATAAGTAGGAAAAAGACAGGATGAGTATAAAAGATAAAGGAGGAGAAGAACAAAAGCCAGGGAGTGAAAATATCAGAGAGGAAGATGATGGCAGAGGAAGAAAATGAAGTTGGAGGAAGGAGGATGAAGAAACATAATTATATGTCCCACCAGGAGCCAAAGTGGCATTACATTACATACTGGGGCATCCAGCCATGTCCTAATTTGGTTCCCACTCAGAAATTTTGTCACATGTCAGCCCCTGTATCGCCGCCCCCCCTGTAACTCTTTACTATCTAATAAAACAGAAACAGCATAAAAATAATCTTTCCTGGTGTCTCCGCACACTAAGCTGCACATCATGTACTCAGGTTTTCAAATCCATCAAAGACTTTTGGTCGCACATCGTTCTCCACATGTCTCTTCTTAAATTCTACTGTGAATTATCTAATAATAAAACAACCCTTCTCCAAAAATAATCTTCAGGAAAAAAACAGAGAGAGAAGTCGTTGTTTGTGCAGAGATGTTTTGAGGAGCAGAGCCTTGTGGCTGTCGCAGAGAGACGCTCACCTTTGGTGGTTTCGTCTTCAATTGGCTGCTTGAAGAGGGTGATGTCCTTAAACGTGCAGAGGAACAGAACCACCTTGTCGTTCTCGTTCCTGATGGGAGCCACTTGCATGTAGAACCACACTGGACTTCCTGCAAAGACATCACAAGATCTTAGCTGTGTTCTCCTAATTAGGTCCATATTTTTTTTTCTTTCAATTGTTTAGTCTTTACACAGTGTGATAATTTGGTGAGGAGTTGCCATCACAATTTCCTATAGCCCAATTTTGTCTGACCAACAATCAAAAACACAGAGATGATCAAGGGGCCCCTCCTTCACCTGATTTGTCAGCACATTTGAGCCATTTTAAAATTGATCTTTTCTTTTTTCTTTTTTTTTTTACTGTGTTTCTGCCTCACACTCCTCCACCCTGCAGTTTTTTTCTGGTAGGTGATCCAGAGACTGGGACATTTGGGACTATTTTTGCCTGCACTCTTTGACCATTGTGTTCCTCACCAACACAACTGATACAGATGCTCTAATACAGCTGAAGCATCTAATACTTTTCTACCCAGGTTGACCTGTTGAAGTTATATTTCATCCATATTTCCAAAAAATTATCTGACCTGGCAGAAAAAGCAGTGGTTGAAACTGCTCAGCATTAAACAGATATGATCATAATTTTTGTTTGAAATTTTATCTGTTCCTTTTCCAGTAGAAGGAAAATAAAACACAACAGGTTTAAACAGAAGATGGAAGAACTTAAAAGATAGTATAACTTGATTAATAAAGAAAAAATCTGACATAACATAGTTTTCAGAAATCTTTAAAAACAGCTCATGAATATATATATTTGTTTAAAAAAAAATAAAAAAGTAATTTACTAAACAGCTGGTTATAGTAGATTTTATCGAACAGTAGGAAATAGTGTAATGTAATAGTAATGTTTGAGGACTATTTTCAGCGGCGGATTAATGCACATTTGGTGCCCTAGTGAGTATTTGGGGCAACAGGGCGGTGTGTGTGGGACTGAGTCTAAATAAACTACAGTGTGTGTTGATGGTGATGAAGGAACATGTCACCAGTGCAACAGCGCAGCTCACTGATGTGTGTTAACAGGTTCTGGATGACAATGGAGCTCTATGGCTCAGAGGAATAAGATTCATCAGGCTTTCATACACACACAACACTTGTTAGTTGGAGACATGGATTATTGGTTTGAGATCTTCACATGGGATTTGTTGACAATTAAAACTCCAGCAATACATTGTTTTATACAAATAAATACCATTCAGTGTAACAAATCTGAGCATTTGCTCAAGTGTTGAGCTGAACAAGGCAAGTGCTATAGCTGAAAATGATAATGGGTGATAAATGTTCACCAAGCAAAAATGACAAAAATCAGCTGCTTCCATTTTTTAAAATGTGATAATTTCTCTTTTAAAACCTGACGATGTCACCTTGAGCTCTGGCAAACTCTGATGGGCATTTCTCATTTCATATTTAATTTTTTTTAATTTCCTGACATTTTATAGACAAGTGATGAATTCATTAATCAAAACATCAACAGAGTAATCAATAGTGAACGCAGTGGTACTAGGCATTACAACAATCTAAGCAAGATGTCAGCACTCACTGTTCTTTCTGTACAGCAGGATCTCGAAGCAGTTGGACTCATAGTTGTCGAACGTCTGCCTGACTTTGTCGATGGTCTTCTTGTCCGTCAGCTCTCCGTACATAAAACTAGAACAGGAAACGAGTGACATGAGAAACAGCAACAATTGATTGTTTCCTGACCCTTTAGCCTTTGAACCCTGTTATAGTATATCCCATATACTTGTAATGGCATTCAATCTGTTATCTTACCATAAAGATTTCATTAAGTTTTATGTTTGGTTTTTAAACTGAGTAAATTGATGCAGCAGCAGCATAAATTCAGCTCTCAGTGAAGGATTGAGGATTGGTTTTGGATTGGTGCAGCAGGCGTTTCCGGGCATGATTGTAATTATTCCTTAAAGGGCCGAGGACATTTTAATCTCTGCTAATATAATTACGCTGAGTGATTACTTTCTTTCCCAAGATCCACAGAGAGGTGAAAATAAACAGTAAACAGTGGTTTGTTTTCCCTTTGTATGGCTCCAAACAAAAAACCACATTGATGATGGATTAACTCCAGAAAGTGTCTGGGAGAGAGATGATGCTCTGCAGTCGTTATATGGGTTCACATTAGTAGCCAGCATGGATGTGTTTGGATGTGGAATCCCAACATGTTGAACGACTGCCAAACTACTGCAGTGAAAGCTGCTCACTGGGTGTGTGCTGAAAATGTTCCCTCCATTTTCAAGCATGGTTAACCATAACACACAAAGAGGTCAAAGCTCCAGCAACACTTGTAATATAAAGAAGACGACCCTGCCCCCACCTTTTTCCCATCCCATGCATTGTGATCAGAATGTGACGGGATCTGCCAGGTAGGAGGTAGTTTGGCTCGCATTGTGGTCAGATTTCAAGAAGGTGTAAATGCAGTTTTTGACACCTGCAGACAATTTGCTGCCACCTCACATTTCTCACACGCAGGTTTTGATCCTAATATCTGATCTCAATGAGGATAATGAGAGTGGATTAAAAATAGGTGTAAACGCAAAGGTAAGATTGGATCATTTTATCTGGATACAGATCGTATTATCATACCAGGTGTAAACAGGGTATTTTAAAATGTTCTTTATAATCTTATATCTGTATCTTTTGTAGTTGACATCCTCGGTAAAAGGTTTTTAGACTTTTCAGACTCTTAATGGAAACTTTCTGCATTAACAGAAAAATGTGAAAAAGTTATGGTCCCTCCCACACTGTTTGACTGACAGGTGATACAGTGATGTTTCCCTATAGCTTCAACTTCATATTTTTTAAAACTTAGTATAGCTCATTCAGGAAAGACAAGTGAACAAGAATGCAGATGCTTTATAGAGTATAAAAAAAGAGACTTTGATGTTTCGCTAACCAATGAAATCAACTTATAGCAGCAGGGAGAAACCAAACAGGTGAGGTCATTTGAATCAGCTTTGGCAAACAGATCCCAGTCATCATCCAGAAAATTGGATGATGATTGAGAGGTGGAGCCCCCAAGAGGTGATAACATTACAATGATAATTGTCTTCTTGCTTGAACTTGCACTTAAAGTTCCACTTCACATTTAAATTTTATTATAGCAAGAATAATTTAGATGTAAACTTGGTGATGTTGAAACACTATAATAAAGTAAGAGGGACTCATCTTTCATAATTAACAACCACTGCCCATAGCGTCTATACAGCCTCAGTGATTCCCAACCTTTTTGGCTTGTGACCCCTTAAAATTAATTACTGTTTATTTGCGACCTTTTGTCACAGGTTGAATATGAGAGAACCTGAATTAAGAGTAGTTCCACCAAAGACTGATAAGAGACCCTGAGAAGAAAAACTACCCAGAGATTAGAGGAAGAGTAAAAACTTTGTAGGAGAACCGTCTCTTTTTTGTAGCAGAACTCTTTCTTTCCCATCATTAATCGTCTTGACCCCTCAGATTTACCTTGTGAATCATTAGAGGGTCCTGAGCTCCTCAGATTCCTTTCTTTGTCCCTTTGCACTACAGAACATATGACCCTTGTGTCATTATATGCATCAATGATATATCTGAACCAATGCCACAAAGTTCTCCCCTTGTCCTGACATCAAAAGATGAAAACTTACTCCCCCCAAAAAATGGCATAGGCCCTGCTTCCAGGCCTCTGACTTCCATCACTCTGGCAGCAGCCTGCTAGTTTAAGCTCTCGGTGGGCTCCTCTCTCTTCTCGGTGTCAGATCTGAGCGGACTGTCAGTCTCAGTGTCCTCCTCAGCCCAGAGCAGCACGCAGTGGACGGATAAATCTCACTGCCCCCTATCCTCACTTAGCTCAGTGTCCAAGGGAGTCTTTTTAACCGCAGGCTAGTCAAGGCCACCACCCCCCCGGTCGAGTCTGAAAGGCGCCTGAGGAGAGGAGTTGTCCTTTGGAGTCAAATTTTAAAACATCTTGACTGACAGGCGAGCAAGACACCGTCCTCGAGCTGGACCGGGCTGAGCTCCCCTGGCAGCTTTAAATTGGATTCATTTCAGAGTCTCGCTGAGCGGTGAGCCATCTCCCCCTCTCTCTCCCTCCCTGTCCCTCTCTCTCTTTCTCAGAGAGTGGAAATGCCAGATGCTGATTTTTTTTTTTTTGGCAGGATGACTCTGCTGAGGTCCACACTTCTGCTGCGTGGTATCGAAGCAGCTCTGGAGCAGTAAACCAAGTTAGTAGCATGTAAACAGCTCTCAAGAGCAGCGCTGTGTGGTTTTAATGGTCACTTCGGTGGGAGCGAAGCAGGGAGGTACAAAAAAAAATTGACACTTTTTAATCTTCTCTCTTTCGCCTTCTCTCTCTCTATTTCTCTCTCTCACTGTGCTTAAATAATGGATGAAACGGAATAAAAAAGGATGTATTCAGTGGATTTTTTTTGCAGGATAAATGGAGCACTTTGAAAAGGACATGGTTTTAGTTTTAAAAACAATGACTCATTGCTACTCTTGGGTGGTTACAGAGACGCTGGTGTTGTAAAAATATATTGGTTTTCATAAGCTCCACTTTAACTGAAGCATTTAAACAAGAGCTAAATACGACATATGCCCACTATACATTCAGCAGGAAAGTGTATGCAAATGTAAAGGGAGTATAAAGATGAAAGCTAATGCATATTTAGTTACAATGTGAATGCACTTACAATAAAACAAGATAAACCAGCCATTATCGCTCCATTAGCAGGCTGTCACTAATAATGCTTTAATCTAACATAAAACAACAATAATTGTGCTCATTTACAATACTTAAAGCAAACAAATGTCTTACCTGCATGTGCTGCTCTTCTGCATGACCTCAGCCCTGTGGAAGCCAGACAGTTTGCAGAATCCGTCATTGCTGTAAACTACAGGCCACTCCACAATCTGGGCGTTTCCCAAGAGGAAGCTGGTCTCTGACAGATTGGACAGGACAGAGGGAGAGAGAGAGAACATCAGCCCCAGTAACAGCATCAAATATGAAAAACTAGATGCAAGGCTGCAAAGCTTGTCAGCCTCTAGAGAGGACTGTGCAGGAAATGTTTTACACTGGTCTAAAGTCAGTCATCAAGTCTTTGGCTAAAGCGAAAGAGATGGTTTCACAAAAAAAAAAAAAAAGACAGACTAGCTTTGTGCCTAAAAATAAAGATGGCTCCGGCCATGACACTGACATGAGCTAATCAACCTACTGAAGCATGCCTAGTTTATGGGTACTGAGAGATAGAGCATGCATTTTACATGACTGACAAAGAGAAACTCCCTGCATGAAGACAGCACACATTACAGCTGCAGCTCTGGCTGTGGTATTTGTTGGTGGTACAGTAATGTGGTGAAGGTGTGCACATGGACAGGTGGCTCAAAAGAGTCCGATTTAAATGTTCCGTGGCCTGTCGCTATTAAGATCTAACCATCTGCTTTATAAATGTGAAGATCCTTGGTTTATAAAGCTGCAATACACAGATAGTTAGGTGTAGATGTTTGAATACATCACAAGTAATTTCATGATATTTCAATAGTAGTATTTCAGGAATGTTTAATGAATGTAGTAATAGTACAATTGATACTGACACTGACATATCCACATTTTCTACATGAGGATATGAGCTTGAGAAAAGAAGCAGCAGAAAAACATTACATCATTACTCAAGGTGAAGGTTAAGTTAAGAAGGTTCTTTTGTCAAATAGGAATGTGAGTTTACGATACTACATAAGGTTTCAGCTGTTAGAACTGAGCAATGATGCTCGGCCATTCAGAATAAATGTGTACTATATATATATTCATCACACCTCTGGACAAAGTGATTAGAAAACAAAGACTTGGGGTGAGTCCCACCAACCAGGATTAACCTTAAATAACATAATTTCATCATCTGTTGCACCAACACTTTAAATCTAGTTTTAAATTAAACGAGTTGAATTGTAAATATTGAATCTTGTTTCAGTTCTGTATAAAATCAGATTCAAATCTATCTCTGAATGAACAGGATTTAATTTGAATTGTGCTGCACAAATGGGATTAAATTTAAAATTAGTCAATGATTCCAAACTGTTTTTCTTTGACCATGGTCTAACCTAGTCTCAGTTTAAACTGTTGGAGTAAACCATCCTTATGCTTTGTTTCTGGTGTTACAGTCAGGACTACAGCCACAGCTAAGAAATTACATCAACCCTCAGAAAAGTTCTTACAGTGGAGTCACGCTAAAGAGGAAACACTGCACAGACAGTATGAGGAAGATGGATTACAGTGGGAAATACCTCTCTGAACGTACATAAAGGGAGTATTATAGTAAGACAGACTTCAAAAACTCTGAATTTATCCTTTAAAAGCCACAGTCTCCTGTGTGCCCTTGGAATAAAGCTGAGTAAGACTTACTTCAAGACAGTCAGTTTGACCTTTCAGCTCTCCTCTTTAATGCCAATCAATTACTAATCTGGATTTTCAGCAAATAGTGGTGGAAAGGTTATGATTTTGAGGTAATTTAATTGCTTGAATTTTACCTTTCAGTGTTTCACTTAGTTAATACACAAGGGTCCCCATTAAATAAGTTTTAATGTGTAAGGTCATGTCAAGCCAGTCCTAAACCTTTAAATATTAGGCAACAAAATGAGGATAAATCCGTGCAGCACTGTCTGCAGGCTGGCAGCTGAAAGGCTTGTTTGAGAGAGGGTGAGGGGGGTGGCAGGTATCTCCTTATTAGCAAAAATTAACACCACCCCCCACGAGCTACAGTGGAGTGAAAATGTGAAAATACAGACAGGCATCCTGGGTAACACCAGACAGAGGAAACATCTTCATAACCACATAGATATCAATTATTCATATTGATGGTGGCAGCATGGTCACCAGGGACAACAATACAGGTGGTTTTTAGGCTGTTGAACAATTAGCTCTCAAATAACATGTTTTTAAATGGATGAAAATTAATTTAAAAAAGCCTTAGCCCACCATCACAATGACCCCTTGGTCGTCTTAATGCTTTTATTAAAGGAGCAAGTAAAGGAATGAAGTTTGATGCTGAACTCAAAACATTTTTTCTGGACTGGTAAGTAAACAGCTGTTAATGCTAACATTAGCTATGTAGCAATAGCAAAACTTACAAATAGCCCCTTTAAAATAAACTATTTGTAGCATGGCACTGCAATTACAAGACTCAAAAACTTCTTACAGTGTGTTTAAGGACACTCAGACGTTCACAAGCTGGCAGTCGGCTAGCATATAATGACACCCCAGAAGATTTCAGCATCTGACTATGAAGTCTCAGATGTTTGTGTGTCCTTCCCAAAAGACAAACACAAATACACGAATATGGTGACAACAATTATATGAATTTTGAAGCTTCTTTCCATAAAAGATTTTCAGCTGATTACTATTTGATGTTGTATTAAAGTTTTCCTCATAAGCACTGAGAAAAGACAACTTTTCAAAGCAGTTCCATAAATATTACATGACAATGACTAAATGTTCACTGCAATAGATCCATAACATCTCAGGCTAGATTCAAATCTTGCAAGTCAGACTGGCACGAAGTTGACCCAATGGCTACAGAACCTGAAAGGTCAGAACAGTATCTCCTGCTTTAGAAAATGGTCAGCACTATGCTAAGTGACTCAATTTGTGATTAATGAGCTGAAACACTGGCAAAACTGCCCATAATGTTCTTCAACACCTTCCAGATCTGCTGCACCAGTAACTCTGGCAGGTAATCACTCATTGTTAGAGAGCTTCATCTTTTTCAAAAAAATATTTGGCTGGTAAAAGAGTGAAAACTGTAACAGCACATGGCCCAGAAACACAGTGTTTCCCAAAGTGTAGTGTACGTTTACAGCAGGGAGGAGGAGCCTGTGGTAAGGATAACATTTCTGCAGTGAAACACAGACAGATGAATTCCTGCAGGTGTGTCAGCAGCTCTTCCAGCAAAGGTTTCACTGCAGGTTTTTACGGACTGATGAGTAAAATCATCCAACAGCACACTCCATTGATTTTACTGGTCAGCCATCTGATGATATAAAACAATAGTAGCTATAATAAAAACCTTCTAGCTGTAGTCAGGGAAAAGCCTCTGTTATATCAGCAGTGGACATCACTGACAGAGTGAAATCCAATTCTTAATAAAAAACACCAAAGTTAGTTCTGTGTAACAAACTGCTTCAAATAATCATGTGGCCACATAAACCGGGAAAACACACAGAACTACATTTCAAGGCAAGCACAGAGTAAAGTGACCTGTCATAGTTTAATATTAATTATTTGAGCTAAGGTGCAACAGGACACTGACAGGATGCACCTGAAAGCTACAGAAGACGACACTGGTTTACTGTGTATATACTGGCAAACAGCTAAGACTCATCATTTTCGTGTTTCCTGCTACAAGAAGTGTAAGAAAGGCACTACAGTAAAGAAGGTCCCTTGTGGTTCTGAGAACTAGTCAGAAAGTGCTGTCAGCGCACAGAAAAAGTTCTGAGAAAAAAAATGTGGAGATAATGCAAATGACTGAAATTGTTTTTATAGCGGTCAAGGCGTCAAAGATGACATTGAAAAACTTAACTACAATTACACTTCAAGGCTGCATGCTTCCTTCAATCAGCCAAGCTGCAGGAAATATGGTCACAATCTCCCCATCCTGAGCTACTTCGCTGAATAATATTTTTACAGAACATTATGATGTCACAGTGAAGTATCCTATCCTTTATCTTATTAATATTCAGTCATATCATAATTTCCTAATTAATTTGTGAGTTATAGCCAAAAATGTGTTTCATGACATCACAGAGACTTTTGACCTTTGACCATCAATTCTTATCAGTAAGATTAATTGACCGTCTTATATGTTAGAGATATGTCAGTGAAATATGTTCTGATTTTAGAAGACGTAATTTTGGGCCCTTAGAAATTTTTTTTACATTTTATAGACTAAACAATTAATCAATTAATTGAGACAGCAGCTGATTGATCAGCAACTATTCCAAAGTAAATTCAAACAAAACGGACAGACATTATGTGAGAGCTTTGGGTTCTGGATTCTTGGTTCGACAAAACAGGCAGAACACACATTTTCATGGACGTTTTTCACAATTTTCAGATATAATATGGACCAGATGATAGATTATCAGTTAACTGAGATAATACTCATCAGATTAAAGAAAACTGAACACAGCCCTACTGTGCACATTTGCCTACATGCAACCAAATCTAAAATTTCAATCTTAATCTGATGAAAACTGAGCCAAGTCTGACAAAAGCTGAGTCTGCAATGTCCTAAAACGGCCACTGTACAGAGGCTAAACCCTTTTGATTTTACATAACAACACTGCTTCTTCTCTGGCACCTCCCTCAGGACAAACTTTTACATTTTCTGCCCCACTTGTGGTGAAGATCTAAGAACAGAAGTGAAGCTGTCTCTCCATTTTTCATCCACCAAAAGACATAGGCTCACCTACCACAAATCACACAGGACTGCAGTGCATTGTGGGTAAGGTGTGAGAGGGTCACACCTTTAACAAAACAATCCACAACAATATCGGCTTCATCTGTTCTCTGCTCCTCTTTCCAAACAATTACTTGTGTGATTTTTCAGCACAAAAAGGAACCAGAGTTACTTAAATTTATCACCCTCGTGTCTGAAGCTGCAGCCGCCTGTGTGCCCTTTGAAATTAAAGAGCTGAGTAAGACTTAATACAACATACACACACACACTCAAAAAAAACCCAGAATCATCTTGACCTTTTCTGCTCTCCTCTTTCATCACAATCAATTACTTAGTTGAAGCAAGGTTCAACCAATATGGTAGATAACAACACTGGCTGCTTCAAGACCTGTGGAAAAGCCTCTGATCCAGCATTCAGACCATGGCAGGACCTCAGGTCTCTACTGAAACCCACTGATGGGATTATTTTAGCTTTAACAGCTCTGATTCAATCGGCAGGAAATTCTATGATGGGCTACATGAGACCTTTTAATTTCAAATGACGGCAGGTTTCCAACCTGTTTCTCTGCAGCTGTGATCAGAGAAAAACTAACACACTCCAACCATTTGCAGAGGATATTGACTGACTGCATCCACTTAATGACTTCTTCAATACATGCAGATCAAAACTAAATTCATAAATCTGACAATATACAACACACGTTGATTATTGCACGTCATGCATTTTCTGCACAACAGTAACTGTTTTGTAGCTAAAGATGAACAGTTGATTCATTTAAAATAAAATAATGTAGCCTATGTGCCATGTGTCTGCATGCGTTGATTTGTCTTCTTGCTACTTCCCTGCACAACTTGTAAACAAACTGATCTGGTCAGTCCTGTTTGAGCACTGATATCCATTCTGAATTTAAGTTAGAAATAAATAAATTAAGTCCTTTTTCTGGTTGCTTGGCTACATTCAGCGATCTCTTGGAAACTCTCTTGGGACAAAATTGGAATTGTGTATGTGAAACGTGTATTTTCCCTTACTATGATGGGTGGATTTACTAATTCAGGTACAGTATCAATATTTGTAAAATAATATAATATCACATGATAGCACCTTGAGTCAATGATCTACAGATTTAAAGCTTAAGTAGTTTGGAAGATGGGATCTCTTTGTGGACTCAAACTGCTGTTTAGGTTTCACACTTGTACACAAAATGTATTTCACTTTGACTTTCACTTTTGTGTGTGTCGCTTTTTTATCCCCATTTATTTATTTATTCATTTTAATAAAATTTTCTATAATTTAACTTTTAGTCATTACCATCGGGGCCCGAGGAGCCCCAGAGACCCTGTTCACTCTGTGCCTGTTGGTTTGTGGTCAAGTACTATATTGCTGATTTGTGTGGGAATGTGCATCACTAAAGCTCAGTATCAAGTGGACAGTTGAGATCTGTCTTCTGTACTTGAGGCATATTCCTAATTATATATGCATTTAATGAAATTATCACAAACAGGGAGTCAATAGGGGCCCACAGCTCATTTTTTGTCCACTTGTTGGTAAATCTGGCCCCCTCTCTCAGCCCAAAATGATGTAAAGGTTTACTTGCTGACATTTTTGTCACTGTTGACTGTAAAGAAACATCTTTGCTTTGAAGTTGGGGAAAATCTCAAAGGCTTAAAGTTTTATACATTGTTAATCTGCTTTTGAATCGGTGGAAGTATCTATATCCATACCAGCAGGTTTTCAAATCAAAACCAAACTTCAGCAGTCTACAACAGTCAGAGGTCAGAGTCTATGTTAAACCACAGGCACTACAGCACCATTTCTTTTACAATCTGAAGTGTTTCTATCAGTGTTTATTTGTTTAGATGTCTCAAGAGTTTAAATCCAGTTTTCATTATATTTTTGTTTTGTCTGTAAAGTAACAAGAACATCTTCTTTCAATTAATAAAAAGGTCAACGTAAATATCAAATATAATTATTAGTTGCAGCCTTGTGTCTGATACTGAATAACACAGAAAACGCCTAACCCTGTGGTTCAAGTGTTTCACTGCTCCTGCAGCATCTGATCTGATCTGAGGCCACTGAACAGTCCCACAACAATCTCCACATCGTCTGCTCTACGCATCATTCCAGTCAGCTGCTTGTGTGATTTCTCAAGCAGAAAAGAAACACACACACACACATACACACACTAGACCAACTGAAACCAATGGCTCTCCAATTAGCGCTGAGAGCCTCCTGAGGGGCCACACCACAGTCCCGTGGCTGTCCTGCAGGCTTAAACCCCGCGATGACAGTAGAGAAACACATTTCTGGAAAAGTCTTCTTGACCTTACATCTCCACCCAACCACCACCCACAATTGTGACTTTCACTCCGGCCCGTTTCTCCACTCACTTTTCTGGGAAGATCAAAGAGAAAAATCAATCTAATCAGAGGAGAGAGCGCTGCTTTCGCAGGCCGGTGCCAAGTCCAGGCGCAGTTTATAGCGCAGATAGAGAAAGTAAAAACACAAGCTGTGTGCAAAAAACAAACAAAAAAAATTACCACTGAGTATAGTCAACACATTAAGATGAACCACAGCGCAGCTATTTATTTTTCAAACCAGCAGATCTCTCATTTTACTGAACAACGTGTCACTTTCCCCAATAAACAAACCGCAGCTACAGTATTATATAATGACGCAACATACACGAACTCGGGCTTATTCGTTTCAATCACGACTTCCCCATTATGGAGGAAAGTTACTAAAAATACTACTAATATTAGTAATTATATGATGAAAAGGCAGAGTCGACAGTAAGTTAATGATCAGCCGGCTCCAGCTTTATTGGCTGAGCAGGTGTCAGTGTTTATTAAACACAAACGGGCGAGTTAATGACCAAAATAAACTTTTAATTTGCAGCTAATGACGCGGTAACACATATAATGATGTCGCACAATCTGGAGAGATCATTTGCATAATTTCATCTCGGAAAGTCAAACAGAGACTAATGTACTGGGGAATAAGACGGTGCGTAAACTGTGGCTCCGAGTGAGCAGCTTCAGGGAAACAACCGCCGATATGAGCAAAAATTCAATTCTATTCATCTAAAAAAAAATTCACGTTTCCCCCAGTGGAGACAGTCTCTTCTATATATGACTTTGGTCAGTTTAACGTGACTTATAATGATGTATAACATCATAAACACACACGTAGCCTTAGAGAGAGGCTAAACTCCGTCACTGCAAATAATTGCGGGTAGAGAAGTGAATTTATGGCGGTTTATCCTCTGCCAAACCTCCGCCGTGAAACCCCAAAAACACGCAGTATTCCAGCTGAGTCTGGGTCCGAGCCGTCAGGTGAAACCAAACACAAAAAAACAAGCCTCACTCCGACGCACGGACTCACCACTTGAACGCCGGACGATGTTCTCCAGAAAAGTGTTCTGCGGTGCCACAAGCCCTCTCTTTCCCCCGGGCATCCTGCTGCGGGCGGGCGGAGTTGGTGTCGGTTAGGGTCGGTGGCGGTGTGTCTGCTGCTCGGAGGTCGGTACTGACGCTGGCTCTCAGTCGGACCGATGGAGAAGCTCATTGTAACCGTGCGCTCTGGATGCTCGTGGCGCACTGAGCCACAGCGGCGGCACTGCATCTCGCTGCCTGCCCGGAGCGCCAGGACGCATGCGTGTCTGCTGTTCTGGGCTCGGTCCTGAAAATAACGATGCACTGATACGTTCAGGGTTTGTGTAATAAATGATTTAGTATGGATACAAGAAATAAAAAAAATACATTTCAGACAAGTCAGAATTATTACTGGTCGATCAGCATCTTGAATTATAACCAGCTGGGCCTGTATAAAATGCTGTGTTTAAAATATACAATAGCTGTTATTTTGGTTTTAATCACAGCAGGGGTATATTTGTTTCTTTTTATACAACTGCACTAAGTCTATTTACAGTTTGATTACGTATTTAGATCTATTACATACATAAGTGATTCCAATTACATGGTACTATTTTCTGTACAATATTATGGCCTACTACTGCTATTAATAATATCATCATCATCATCATCATCATAACACATCACAAGTCTCCCTTTATAAAAGGTTTAGAAACTGTAACTACCCTAGTAGCATTATTTAATGAAGAGTTATCAAAAATTAAGAACATTTTTTGTTCTTACAACTTTAGGGTTGCCACTGTTAAATAAATAAATAAATACTCATGTGTCTCTTACTTTATAATATGAAATATAAACAAGTGATAAACTATTAATTCTGCAGTTATACTGTTATTGGTGTCATTAATGTTTTCTACAATAATTCATTAAGTCTGTATTTTATAATATTAAGAAATATTTGAAAAATCAATTGTTATCAATGAAACTCAGGATGCTAAAATATTTTTTAAAAAGAAAAAAAAAATCAACATAAAAGTGGAGGGGAGATGGGGAGATGTTTAATTGAGCTTCAGAGGTGTTGGTGGGTGTATATTTCTTTGGGCAGAGCCAGGCTAGCCATTTCACTCTGTGTTTATGCTAAGCTAGACTAACTACGTTGTGACTCTGGCTCTGTAGTTAATACACAGACATGAAAGTGGCATCTATCTCTCCAACTAACTCTCATAAAGAAAGTAAATAAGCATATTTCCCAGAGTGTCGAACTATCCCTTTAAGAAACACACCATCATAGGTCAGTGACATTGCAAAAATAAAGTCGTTAGCGGGTTGAACTCCCATGAAGTGATTAATAATAAGTGTGTTGTCTTACCATGCAGCAGTGAAAACTGTGTCGCCCTCTGCAGGAAGTCTCTCAGGAATGCTCATTAGGGTTAATGGGGCCCCAGGGAACCCCACTAGGGAGGCAGCCAGGTCTCCATGTGGGGCATCACGTCCACACCCCATTTTATTTACTTTACTGTAGATATCAGTACTAAAGCAGCATTGAAGCTGCCCAGAGTATCTGAATTATTGACTGGAAGAGGGTGCACGGTTAGCTTTAAATAGTATCATGCATTTTAGTTGGTAGCATTGACCTTGTTATTTCCGCCTGTAATGACTGAAGCACATTAAAGGCTACATAAGAGCCAAATCTCAGGCCTAACTCAGTGTCAGGTTTCTGTAATAACAAAAAAAACATCAGAGAAAAATTATAAATAATAAAACAATACAATGATACAAAAGAACAGAGGATAACTTCATGTAGAGATCGTAAAAACTCCTACACCTACTGAGCACAACAGAGCACTGAATCAAAGTATTGGATAAATTAAAAGCTGGATCTGATGATAGCACCATATGGAAAGTGAAGGGATCAGCAAGGTTATTACAGTTCCAGACCTACCAAGCTTGGGAAAAGACTGAGTACCTTAATAGTATAATGCTTAGTTCACATGCTTCCACACCACTTTGCACAGGTCCTTTCCCTACTCAGAAACATGTGAAGTTATTCAAGGTATGAATCAGCTATGAATAAAACAATACAATTATATGTCCTGGAGAACAGTGAAAGGACATGTTTACATTTAAGGATAGTCAGCTGTCTGTGGATGTGTGTGAATAATGTGGCATCAACTCAGAGGAGCCAGAAGCCCTGGTTTTTGACTTGCAGGGAGCAATTTTTCGCGTTTCCCTCAAGTCTTGGAACCATGTTTTTCTAAAATATTACCCTGTGGACTATATCATAATATACAGTGAAAGTCAAAAGTTTCTACAGCTGCTTAAAACCATGGTTTTCATGATAGGGATGAATATGTCATTGTATGATAGGCGTGTTTATAAAGTGATATTATTGCATAAAAATTGACATAATTTATTTTGAGTATTGTAACATAAGTTTTCTTTTTCAGGCACAGAAACTCATGCTGTGATGTAAAACATTTCCAGTCTCCACCTGTCAGTGAACTATTCGTCTATCATCATTTTTATCTTAAATCCAAGGCGTCGCGGTAATTTTCTGGTAGCTAGCTAGCTAGCTACCTTGCAAATTAGCTACGTAACGTTCGGCTAACGTTAGCAACGTTAAATGGTTTGACAGTTTTTTTGTGTTAACTCAATTCACAATGTCACCTTTCCACATCAACCTGAGTCCGTTTACCTTTAAAGAGAAGTTAGAGCACCGCCTTCCCCTGAGGAACCAGCCAGACGGCCTAAGAAGCTGAGAAAACTTGTTTCTGTTGCGGTGTTGAAATGATTGACATTTGTCAGTTATTCCCGCGTGACATTTGGGTGACTGAACTCCGCGCAATGATTGGTTGAACTCTTCTTCTTCTCTTACTCAGCGGACTAGACGGTACTCCCCCTGCAGTTCAATTTGAGTACTGCATGTGTGCGTTTGAACTCGCACTTTTTTTTTTTAGATAATGAGCCTGGTTTATTATCTTTTAAGGAAAATGTTCTAATTAGTCATATGTGTTTTCGTTCAATTGTTTTAGATAGCAGCAGATCTCTGCTTTTCTTCTGAATGCACGAGGTGTATAAGGGAAGTCTAAATTATGTTTTTTTTGTAGAAAGTGTACAACAAAATATGGCAAGTGATACATTAGTGGAAAGCTCTTAAGAAAACAGAGCACAATGTGAAGAGGTACAATCAGTGCAAATTGAAAAGGCAAAAAATATGCAAACAGAAAATAAATAACATAGCTGAGGTGACTTCTAATAATTGAAAGGCATCAATTATGTCCAGTAGGCCTAGTTTTTTTGCCGCTTTATTTTCCATATAATTCAGTGATTTGCAATATAAAATAAAAAAGGTATTTAACAAACATTCAGTTGTACTCTTCCAGGTGTAGTTTAGAGCAACAAATTGTACCAATGTACTTGAATGTAACAATTTATACAGGTTGGCAGGTCTGCAGTTCATCCTGAAGTGAACATGAATGTCTGGACCAAATTTCATGGCAATTCAACCCATAGTTGCCAAGATATTTCAAAATGGACTAAAGGGGTGGACCAACCAACACTGCAATCCCTAGAGCCATAATCCTACAAAATGATAATACTCTCCAGTGAGCACCCTGTTCCACCATAAGGCAGCACAAACATGAATATTATATGAATAATAGAGCAATTAAATGCTATGGTTGACACAGTTTGTTTGATGTTGGACTGTATTCAGTGTCTCAAAGTCTTATTTAGAAATCTCTCACCTCATTTCTGCACCTTTTAACACCCACTGATCATCATCCAATGTTGTCAAGTAGTCTGTTGAGATCACCTGCGATATTACAGCATGCAACTGTGAGGGAGTGTGTGTGTGTATGTGTGTGTGGTTGTGTTGTCAGTAAATGCATACAGTGCCAAACGCTCCTGTGGGACGCCCTTAATTGGCCCACTTGCATCATGGGGTATCAAACATATGTGACAGCACAGGTAGAACAGCTGCCGTCTGGCTGAGCTCTACAGACGAGCCTCTCTGTCTCTCTCTCTCTCTCTCAGTGAATGTCTCTTGCTCTCTCTGTCTCACTGCACACAGTAATGTATGGAGGCTTATTAAAGGCAAAACTGCTATTGGGAGAAGTCCATGGGTTCCAGTTATGGAAAGTGTCACTGAGGGGCCATGTCCTGCAGCATTTTACAAGTTTACTGCTTTTTTAAAGGAATCTTTTTATAACTTTTTTTTTTTTTTTTTTTTTTTTAAAATTTCCCTTTCTCCTGTTTACTGATTTTGTAAATTGATACTGACAAGTTTTCAGTCATTACACTGTGAAGTGATATCACCCTGAAGCAGTAGTGGTATAATAAAGTCCACTGCAAAGCCAAAGCACTGACAGAAACTAAAGCTTGATAAAAAAAACTTTCTCAAGGTTAAGTTTAAAGCACCTAAAGTTAATCTAAGTTCAGGACAGATTGAGGCCTTGGTTAAATATTGAGTGACTAGAGGGAAGAAACACAATGCGTTTACTTTGCTAATATTTAATTGAAACGACAATCTTTCTCAAACCTTAACCAAAGTGCTTTTGTTGGCCAAACCTAACCACAGACCAAAGTCTTATGGTAGGGCTAAAGCCACAAATGTACGTGGGACAGTAAATGAGTAGTAAATAAATATGATTTTTAGAAGAAAAAGTTGCCTACTGCACTTCAAGTGATCAGCACATGATGAAATATATTTTGCACTCATTTTGTGTGTGTGTGTGTGTGTGTGTGTGTGTGTGTGTGTGTGTGTGTGTGTGTGTGTGTGGGGGAAAGGGTGCTGTGTGGAGATGGAGGGAAAGTTTTTCCCTCACAACCACAAAGTGAGCATCATCACTTGGGTAAAGTGTCTTGTGTTCAGGTCCATTACAGAGGTTGCACTGAGGCTGTGTTTGGCTTTTAAAGCAGAAAGGCAAAGACAGACCACAGACAAGAGAGTAAGTTAACTTGTACTTGGAACTTTGGTGATGTAGAAATTCAATCTTGATGTTTTGCTCCATGCTCTCTGAGTCTTCCTGGACAAAATTTAATAAAAAATGTGCATGACTTCATAATCCCAAGTGCATTAACACTAGATCAAAGTACACAAACATCAGCTGACTGATCTCCACCTCTGAGTTTTTGCATCTCACCACAAAACTGAAGCATTTGTCTTGGGCCGACTTTGTTGGACAGTGAGGAGAGTCTCCATGGGGATTTGATGACTGTAATCACTCTAATTATATCGCATGACTAACCCCCAATTACGCCCAATCAGCATTCAGCAGGCGGGCGCCATTGTTCATGTGGAACGAGCGCTTGTGGCCACGAGTCTTGGTGGCAAACCGCACACCACCCATGAGCCTGACAAATGTATTTCTTGATACAGGAGCTCCGGAGAGACACGTACAAATCACCTCATTGACAGAATAAAATGCTTTTTTCCTAATGACCAAAAAAAAAAAAAAAAAAAAAAACATGCCACAGTTTAGAAGAAGGGCAACAGATAATTTCTGTTTCTGTAGTTCTTAATCTGAACATTTGTTATTTCCAGCTCCACTGCTCATTGAGTAGAAACGAGTAAATGTCACATGGTGGAGATCAAAGGCAGCAGTGGGGCGACACTTAAGCCTCATTTGGGTAGAGTAAGTGGGAAGAGACGGGGATAGAGGTATCGAACCCTCCAGCACCGATCAATGCACCACCTGCACATCTGGAAGGGAGACATAGCTGCATCCCTTCTTATTGATCTCAGAATTAATTAGTCCAGCTTCCATCAGTGCTGCCCGTCTCTCACTGGCTCTATAAAAAGGGAGGGGCATCAGATATCAAAGCACGAATGCCCCCGCCAAACCTCCAACCTCAGGCCAGACTTTGGTCGTCCAGCCGATACTGAAGTTCAAAGGTTGAACTGGAATAAAAACACAAAATTTGTTGGGGGAGAAGTTGGTGTGATGATAAAGTAGGCAGGGGTGAGGTGAGGTAGGGAATAGCAGAGCACAGGGACTTGGTGGTAAGCGATTTTTGTCTGTGTTGTATTGCCAATCTGTTGTGTCAGGGGACCAGCAGGAGGTCTAAATTGCTGTACTAGTCAATAAAAAGAGCTCCATTACACTCATTGGATAAAGGGTCTTTCCATGCCTGGATTAACCTGGTAAGGGAACAGAGGCAAAAAATTTACTGCTGTGCACCCACTGACTTCAACCAACCAGTCTGCCTTTAGGTTCCCAACAAATACAGACTGCAAAGCAGACTACACATGGCAGCATCATTTAACCAACTCCTATGCTGTTACAATATTAATTGCTGCTCCTGGTTCGCCGTGTCCATTAGTTTTTTGTATTTTGATTCAGTAAAACTTTATGTAAGAATATGTACCACATGAGCACAACATAAAATAATAAAAGGTGTAAAAGTTTTTCACATTATATTATATAATATATTCTTTGCATATTTTAAAATCATCATTTACACGTGTGTTTATATTGGCTGACAGTTTTCATCTTTCCTGCCTTCGCTGGAGTATTGCCATATAATAAAAAGTAAATGATTAAATGTTTGGTGGTGTAAAATCTCATGTTGACATGTTCATCTTCTTCATAACTGTGTTTCATAGCTTACAAGTGTAACCCTGCTAACCTGCCTGAAATGAATGAGACCCATAAGCTTTGACTACTTAGCTGAATAGTGAACCAGTGTCTAGGTAAGTGCTGCTGAGTGATGGTCTTATAGTCAATTAGTCTTGAGTGTTCATCTACCTGGGTAAGAGAATTTAATCAAGTTTCTGTAAGTGTTTTTTCTTCTGGGTGCACCCTATTAGGTATAAAAACAACATTAATATGGGGTCTTGACAAATCCTACCACACCAGTGAACTTGATGTATGGAGAGGAAATAGAGTTCCCTCTGAGATGAAAGAAGAAATCACGTTCTTTTGAGGCTCAATCGCCATCGCCCTAGTCAGGGAGAAAATCCAGTTTCCAAAATCCAATCAGTTTTAGTTGGTAAAAAAACACTAGCCTGCAGGGAAAGGGGAAAAACACATAAAATTTTGGGGCAGATCTGGATTCATTTACTATGAATTAAAAATTTTTGCTGTGAAGTCTGGTATATATTGTCTTACATTGGCCTTAGTGGAGGTCTGGACTCTCTGCCCTTCTGGTTTTGTTTAGAGTTTGAGGGTATACGAACTGTGCAGCTGAGGTTGGGACTTCTGGAGAGCGTGTACAGTTAATGAAGATGAGCTAGCTGCAGGATGGTCAGTGTTTTCTATTTCTACAGATCATCTGTAGCTGTGGAGGTTTTGGCATCTCTGGTGTCATGTGCTGTATACCATCAACCCCAGACTACTTGCCTAAAACTTTCATGTCGTAAAAGAACATACAGTAGCTGGAAAACAATGTTCTGAACCTAATCCATTAAGTGGGTACATTTCCCTCCAAACATATTTGGCGAAAAACAAATTAGTATACAAATGTAGAGCTAGATGTGAACACCCAATGTATAACATTATACAACAATATTGTACAGCAGTGTTCCCTGTTTTGCCCAGCTAATAATCTAGCAGTAGGATTTCCTATTTTCCTCTTTTACTGCTGAGGGATGCTCCTCTGCCTAAAACTTAATAGCAATGTGGTGTCACCTGGTGGGCGCATAAACAGCTCGCTGTGGCATTTAGCAAAGCCTCTTCCGCTGCAGTTTAATTGCAGACTACTTTTTGAATCGCAAATAAATGTTTTAAATGTTTTTCTCTCTTTCAGGCGGACAGTGTGGAGGCTTTTCGAGGAGGCGCCTGAGGTAACCTGCCTGTGATGGCACTTTGTCTAGCTGTTATTGCTAATTACAACCGTGCTGCTCATGCTGCAGTTTGTGTCTCTCTCTGAATCCTCTTTTCCTCTATCTGAGTGTTACAGTTTGAATAGGCTTATTTTGGAGCAGCAATTCTGTAGCTTTTAGTTAATCACTCTCCTCTTAATCTTGGTTATGCAGCAGCAGTTGTGGTGGCATACAGTCACACACACTGACACAGGATGCAGTTAAATAAAGGCCCCGGGAGCAGGAAACAGAAGCCTGACATAAAATCAGAGCCATATTAGAGGACTGTCAACAAGATGAAGGAGTGTCATAAGACTTCTCCCTTGAAGGTTCTGCAAACGATCGTCACTGCCACTAAATGTCGCTCAAGATCACTGGCATCTCGGAACAAAACAAATCCTTCGTCAGCCACATCGCCAGCCTCTGTTGATCCACAACCCCAATCCCGTCCCTTCACGTTTTCAGTCAACAAGGTGTCAGGAAGCCCAAAGGTGTCCACTAAACACACAAGAAGAAGCACAACTGAATAAAGTCACCCTGTGTACATGAGAGCCTATGCTAGCATTACTGTGATACACTTAGCAAGCTAGCCTGCAATAGCAACATTTGCTGAACAAATTCATAATAAGGGAAACAGCAGGTTAGCTAACATTATTATGTCTACTGTAGTCGGTCACTACTGAAAACAGACATGAAACATTATGTAGCATCAAGTTACTTACACAATGAAGAGAACAAAAACTAGTTGTGAGTCAAGCTGGACACTTTAGCAGCTCGTAGAATTCTCCATCTAAGTAAAGCCAGACCAGTATTGGATCCACGGTCAGACTTGGAGAGAAATTCAGCCTCTGTCTTATCTGCTGGGACACAAACGACTTAAAAAGCTTTATGAATGTTTTGACGGTCCACCGGCCAACTGGGATTTGTACCATGGCCAGTCCACCTGTGCTTCGGTCTTATCTCTTTCTTTGTAGGAGGCCTGTTTAGCTGAAAATGTGGTTTCTTCAGTGGGGGAAATTCTGGAAGGTCGCTTTCACCTGAACGCTGCATCTTGGCACTGATGCACAGATTTCTATTAAATTTGATGCAAATATTCATGATCCCCAGAAGAAGAATTTTTTGGTAGTTTCCTCGGCCTCACCATCAAGCCAAAATCCTCTCCTGAGGATTATTTACACTGATTTTTCACAGATTTTGTTTTTACTGCAAGCCATCTGTTTTACCTGTCAGCCTGTGGAGACATTACTGACTTGTATTACATCAAATTAGATGACAGCTCTCAATAAAGTGTACCTACTTCGGAGCAAAACATTCTTCCTTTGTTCCTAGATTTCGTGCTGTGGTGCTCACACAGGACTTTGGGAGTCGCCATCCTGCTTTGCTTCCCTCAGCGACAAATTCATGACACTGAACAGGAAATCTCTCTGATTTTAAGATACTGTCACTCTTTTGTGGATCTTAGGAAACTGCTACAGCTTTGAGATGAGTAAAATAATCTCCCCAGCTGGTAATCCTTTTCTGCTTGTCATAAGAAAAAATACACTTCAAAAATACCAGAATGAAATTATGAATATTAAGGACAGCAAAGGCATACATTTCTTCTTCATGTTTGTTTCTTGGTTGGTATCAATCAACAGAAACTGTCAACGAACAAATCTTTAGTCATGAGGAGAAGTTTTTCAGGAAGATTCAGATTGAGTCACCATGACACCCACCGTGGCTTATAAACAGCTTTGGTTTCCATGTGAACCAGATGGCTTATGTAGTTTATATTGACAGTAAGAATGGTGCATCATGGTAAGATGAGAATGAGAATGAAAATGAAGTATTAACATTATATTCAATTACATGATGATATGAGAAAATATAAATTGAGATGATGAGATTAATAGAAAAAACATGTCAAAAAAAAAAGATAAAGATGAGATTCTGTACATTAGCTAAATTTATAGGATATGAGTTGAGATGAGGTTTGACATTTACATGAGATCATGTGACATGACATGAAATCAGAAGATAAACGAGGAGTGAGGTGGAGGGAAGATCAAAAAGGTAGACAATACCATAAGGCAGGGTCAAAACAAAATGAAATGATATAACGTTCTATAAAACGAAATTACGAATTACGAAGTTGAAATTATAAGGTCACACAAGGTGAAGCAACAAGGCTTAAAATGAAAAAAGAGGAAATGTGAATGAGATGTAATTACATTTAAGGAATGACCTGATGTGAAAGTTATGAGTTCTGCTGATGTGAGATGAAACAAAATGAAATGAAACAGGACACGAGACAAAAGTGACATTATGAGAAATAAGGAATAAGAAACAAAAAGAAGGTGAGGTTTTGTCAGTAATGCTGGGATATTTGAGTGTTTTTACCCTCTTGATATAAACTGGATGAGGCTTTCTAAAGTTCTCCAGTGTTGGGTGTTGTACACCTTTCAGTAAGAGTGCAGGGCAAACTAACATGATAAGCCGTTATCGAGTTGAAATTAAAGAATACGAATCATTGTCCTCCCAAAATATTACACTGCAGGCTGCATAAAGCTGATAACTTTTAAAATCAAGAAGTGTTTTACTGAACGTACTGTGATAATCAGGTTATTACTACATGTTTATTTTTTATAGTAAATAAAAACTCTGCCATCTCATAATAAAAATGTAAAACAGGCACTAAAAGTTGTGTAACTTGATTTAATTGCAGCAGGAAAAAAAAAGAAAAAACATGAAAACTAATTTTTGAGTTCACACGGGCGCACCTATCCATGTGCTTGCATTGGTGCATGAACACGCCGCTGGATTTCTGGGTCAGGAGGTTTTGTGTTGTTGTTCTTCCAGATACAACTGATGGCAGCGAGGAATTCTGGGGGGTGAAATTGGGCTTTTAAAATGCTCTGGCGCGCCACCTTGGTCAGGGAGTCTGTGCGAGGGTGAGGAGTGGTTTTTACACGATCTGACAGTCTGTTTCTCAGCATGGTGCATTAAGTCGTTAAATATTTAGCCGCGCTGCCTTGGAACAGCCAAAATGGATGTTTAGAGTCCTCTGTGGATTTCTGACCTCCTCTGGCCTGCTTCCTAGTTACCCAGCATTCCCTCCTAATAAACAAGCCGAGCTCCATCAGAGCATCTGCTGCGTTCACTGGGATTAATTAACTCAACAGAAACATACAACATGAGGACCACGAAAAAGTAATACATAAATAGTCCCAAGTTAACGCTTAAGAGAGTGTCAATACAGAGGATCCTATTTCTTTTACTTTTGTACTTATTTTAGTTATAGTATTTTTTTTCTGTTTTTGATCAGTACACAAAGAAGAGAGGCAAAAAATAAAGTGAGAAGAAAACCAACAATAACCATCCCAGGCCAGATTCAAACCCAGATTTTCACAATTACATTAAAAAGGTCCCATATTTTACACTTAAGTTTATAGGAGAAGAAGACAGGCTCTGAGTCTCTCTTCTGATTGGCTGACTGTTTTCCCAGTGATGGAACAAAAATATAACAGATATCAGGTAAACACTCAGAGAAACCAAATCCTGCAAGGTTGGATGCTGAGAGCGGTGGCTGCTTTGTTGTGACATCACAAAGTTACAGAAGTCCTGACGGCTCATTCAAAGGCTTCGGTTTCTGAATACAGGCTGTGTGCATTTCTCTGTGGAGTGAGCGCTTTGATACTTTCACAGTATTAATATAGAACCTAGACCTGCTACATAATCAAAAAAGACATGGACATCGACCTTTATACAATATGGGACCTTTAAATGAAATTAACTGGGCCAATATGGCCCAGTTGGAAAAAATCCAATCTAAAAATACTGCTGCCTTATCCGCATAAATCACATGCTGGTGCAGTGACAAAGAAGAGAGTCGTATCTGAGCTATAACAAATGATTTTAAACTTGTCCCACAGACAAATGAAAGCAAAAATGTAATTTGTCTCCTAACCAGCAGGAAGTGAGTGAAATCTGGACTCAAAGTCAGTCAATGTCAAAACTTATTTGGTGGAATTTGTTTTCTCCACATGGTGCTTCATTTTCAACAAACACTGACACAGCATGTATTGCTGCTATAAAAACAAAAAAAAACTGATATGAATGCTGACTGTCTGTGGAATCAGACACCAGCCTCTTCTGTTAGTAACAACACGCTGTGTGTTCATGTTTCTGCTGCATACCAGACTCAGACGTGCTGTTTGTTCATGTGTGGGAGTGTGTTATGACTCTTCATGTCTCCTAACATCTGTGCAATCCTCACAAGCTTAGATCTAATATCACACTACTGAAATATGTAGGAGTGAGTCTTAAACCATCCTCTCATCTAGACGGACACAAACATGAGCCGTGCTGAAATTAGACAAAGGAGTTTAAAGGAAACTTTAAATTACATTTTACACATCATTTTGGCAGCACTTTGACCTGTGCTGTGGTGCTTTTGAGGACACACAAAAGTTGCTTAGTCTCCCTGACAGCACTACGAGGAAGTCACTTTAGTTTTTCATATTAAAGAGCTGCATCCTTTGAAGGCCGTGGTGTGTGAAGGTGTGGCCCTCAGAGTCCAGGATGAACTCACACCTCCTTCCTAGCTGAGACGGTCTGAAACTGTGCATTGAAGTGCTCCTCTTCAAGCCATAAAAAGGAAAAATGATCGGTCATAGAAAAAGACTGATGCAAGCAGAGACATGTCGTCCCATCTGTGCCTTTCTCATGCTTTGAAAATGTTGCAAAATGGCATAAAGTAATGGCGCTTCTATGCATTTCAAAAGGAGGAAGAGCTTGTGAAGCTGGTTGCGCAGATTTAGCTGCAGATTTTACAGAGTTAGTTTGAAGTAAGCTACTGTCACTTCCACTGTTAGGCAGCATTAAGGCTGATATTAGCAAGAGAGCCAGCGCAGAAAACTCCAACAACAATAAATAAATGAATTTAAAAAATAAAAAATGTGCCATCATCCAGAAAGGTACTCACATTCCTGGCAGATCACTTTCTCATGTCAACACTGTATTTCTACCTTTTACCTCATCATAGATGAAATTACATGGCATGACAAGAGAGCTTAAAATTTAAAAGGAAACATGGCAAGAAATGATTTAACACTCATGTAAAATGACACGAGAACGCGTCGTTGCCATGACAAGATATGAGATAGTGCAGAGGCAAAACATGTTCGTCATGAACACAAAACTCTCGTTGTGATTGTCATGACGAGAAATAAAAAAAAAAAAAAACTGCCACGATGATGTAAAATCCCTTCTCTGAGTATTATAAACAGCTGTGCAGAGCTTTGGCAGCTGATAAGTGTTCAAACTAGTAGATATACTCATGGAGGGATCACTGAAGGGGCACAGACCCAGGGGCCCAAGCGGTCAGAGGGGCCTGTGACTTAGTTGGAAAGTCAGTCAAAAGACCACAAAGACACTCAAGATGACTACTTACATTGTGTGTGTGTCTCTGTGTGGGTCAATGTAAGGAGCTGGGTGGTCTGCTACTGACCTGTGCACACCGGCTCATTGTCTCATAATCCATCCATGGACCTGCTCCTCAAACTGCCCTTTCTGAGTCATATTTCTTTATGAACTAACGCAGACCCTCTGCAGGTGTTAAAATCAGGGTTGTTTTGGTCTAAACAGCCACTGAACCGGCCGGTAATAGACTTTCTCCGTGTTTGTTTCCCGAGTGCAGACGCTTTTCTTTCTCTCTTCATCACGGCTTTACACCATGTTTGAAGTCAAGCAGGTGAGCTAAGATCATCGTGTCTGGACTGTTGTTCCAAGCCTCCCAGAATCTCCCAAATACTAACAAATAAATGCAATGAAATAAACGAGATTAAAAGGTTAAAATGAAAACTGGTCTCAGCGGCAGGAGAGGGTTTATACTGTGACGTGTTAGTGGCGTGTGAGTCTGCAGAGGAGCGGCAGTCAGACTGACGTTTCATGTGTGTGTTGACACGGAAGCCGTGGGGTACAAACACACACACATGCACGCACGTACGCACACACACACACACACACACACACACACACACACACACACACACACACACACAGCCTTGTTGCATGTCACAGATCATGCATTCAGAGCTACAGTACATGTGTGGGCTCGCAGCTCCTCCAGCAGCATTATTTATGGCAGCGAGTGGGAGGACTCATACGTTCCGACACTTTTCTGTTTTTCATTGACAGAAAAAAAAAAAAAAAAAAAGGTTAAAAGCTTTTATCTAATTCACGTTATGTCGTGTCAAACAATCACAGCAACATCATTAACATTACAGAAATGGTTCTTATGATAAGTACAATATCCTCGGTGCATTGATGGGGAAATCTCCCCAGGCGCCGCGTCTCCACATCACAGTGTGCTAATGTGGATTGAACTCATGGCTGCGTCTTTTGTTTTTCTATCAAGAATCACAAAATGGCAAAGATTAGCCCGGGGCAATATGGGATTAAGAGGCTGGTATTAATATACATACATTCATTACTGCACGGGGATTAAAGAGAAGAGGAAAATCCAGACAGGGAGAGAGGAGAGGAAGGACGAGAGTCCACCGAGGAAGAGGAGAGGAGGGGAGAAACTAGAGGAACGGAAAGCAGAGGTGATAAAGAGAAAAGAGGATGGAGAGAAGAGGGGAGAGAAAACGAACGAAGAGAGGAAACAGGGAAAAGAGGCAAAAACAAGGAGGATGAGAAGAATGTAGGAGCAAAAGGAAGAGAAGAAAATGAGGAAATAAGTAAAGAGGAGACAAGAAAAAACAAAAAGAACAGGAAAGGAAAAGGAAAGGAAAAGGAAGAGCAGGAAACAAGCGAGGTAAAGATGGGAGAGGAGGAATTAAGGAAAGATAGGGAAGAGATGAGGAAACAAGTGAGGTGAGGATAAGGAAAGGAGGGAATGGAGATGCAGATTAAAAAAAAAGGATAAAAGGAAGAGAAAGGAGAGACAAGGAGAGGAGAAAAAGGAAAAGGAGGAGAAAAGAGCACAAGAAATAGGAGGAGGAAAGAAGAGGGGAGAGGAAAGGAATGATGGAGGGAAGGAGAATAAATACTGCAGAATTAAGGGGACAAAAAGAGAAAAACATGGTGATGGAGTGAACAAAAAAAATGGGAGAAAGACAAGAGATGGGGGGAAAATGGAGATGGAAGAGAGATGGGGGAAGAGTGATATCAGGAAATCAGAGGAGGTGGAGGGAGGGAGGGAGGGAAAAGAGGAGAGGAAACTGTCTCTGCAATGATTTAGCAGAATCAGAGAAAGAGGAGAAAAGATGCAGAGAGAGAGAGAGAGAGAGAGAGAGAGAGAGAGAGAGAGAGAGAGAGAGAGAGAGCATGACTCAGCCCGAAAAGTTCAACACCCCAAAAACTGAAAAATCATGTAAAATAACCTTCAGCTTCTCATGCGGGTTGACGACTTCCAAACCTTCTGTCTGTACAAACTGTGATACTACGCCCTCTGATGCGTTATCAGGACCACAATGCACTGCAGGAAGTCACCGTCAGAACAAGTAACAAAGGAAGGCGGACTGGTTGGTCAGAGGTTCATCCTGCAGCAAGATAATGAGCCACAACACTAGACGAACAGAACCAGACGGCGGCTTCACATGATGAAGACCAGCCACGTCCAGTCCGGACCTGAACCCCATGGAGCTGGTTTGACCTGGACACAAGGTGTAAGCAAAGAAACCTGCAAGTGCAACACATACGTGGGAACTTCTGCAACAATGCTTTACTTTCACAGAGACATTAAACTGTGTACGTTTAAATAACAACTGGAAAGATCCTGGAAATATTCTGCTGTGGGGGTTGTCCAGTAAATATCAGTTTCTACAGCAGGACAATGATCCTCAAAAATCCACTTCAAGAGAAGTTTCAAGAGCCGAAAACTGTTGGAGCGGCCCCCACAGTCCCCCCCTGACCTGAACATCACTGAGAATCTGTGGGTAGATGTTGAACCTGCTGTGCGAGCAGGACATACTAAAATATCTCCGAACCTGAAGTGATCTGCAGGAGGAGGCTGAACAGAAGAGAAAGACTCTGTGGAATCTGTGATATCTGCCAAAGTTTTAAGGGTTTTAACTTCTCATTTTAATGATTCACAACACAACAACACCACAGAGCTGAAGGAGCCACTCACAGCTGATGAAAACTAGAAAAGGTGACAGCTCTGGTGACAGATTAATACACTAGTAACACTGCTGCACAGGCTCTGGTTGAACGTTTCTGCTAAATCTTTCTCTCAAATGAGCAGTTAATGCGCTCAAATGACAAATCATCGTCTCAAATTACACATTTGTGCACTCAGTTTACTTTTCAGTTCCTCAGTTAGTCACTTGGACCCTCGAGTTTTTAATTGTTCCCTAGAATTAACAGTTTATACCCCTTGAATTAAATCATTCTCTCATACAGACATGCTGTGAAGGAGGAGGATCGACAGTCTTGAGTGTTGGTGAGCAGGAGCACGACTCCCCCTACAGGCCGACCTCTGCTACTACAGTTCACATACAGAAACTGTCTAATCAAGTCAATTATGTTCAAACAAAAACTTTTAGACAGAGCCAGGCTACCAATTCCCCCCTGCTTCCAGTCTTTATGCTAAGCTAAGCTAACCACATCCTCATCTTACTTAATTAAAAAAAATAAAATAAAATAAATAATCAGGTGAATTATCAGCAGTGTGGGCTGATTAATTATGACAGTGTTCTCATCGTGTCACTGCCTTTTTCACATAAAGAGCTCAGAGCCAAACGTGCACTGAGGCGTAGAAACTTCCAGTAATTACACCTGGACCAGGCGCAGGGACAAAAGCTGGTCGGGTGTTTTAAGAAGCGACGTCTGCGCTGCGAGCTGTCAGGACTTTCTGCTCCGCAGGTGATCCTAATGAGATAAATGGTTTTTCAGCTTCACCAGCACACCTCCACCTCCACTCCTAATTACAGTCCACGCTGCATCCAGACAGTCTCCTGTGTGTGTGCGACAAACACCAACACAGGCCTCGACTCCACCGACACACACCGCGAGAAAAAAAAAGACAGAAAACAGCTTCTCTGCTTTGTCGTCCGACAAGCGTCAGGTTTCCACCTCTGTCTCCGAGCTCCAGCACTTTGGAGTTTAAATGTAACTAGGCTGCGCAACTTGTGAAGAAACGGTGGTGGGATAACTGACTGCTGGAGAAGCTCAAGCTAAACTGCAAAAACGTGTAAAAATGAAATCAGGTTTATATATTTGATCGCTTCATAAATGCAGGTGAAATCATTTGTTGTTATTTTTGCAACGCTGAGGACTCACTGTGGTCAGAGCCGAACAGTGCGAGAGCTCAGAGGAACCAGGTCTGAACTGCAGGTCTGTGGTGACCTCTAGTGGCAGGACTGAGGCACTGCTCTGTATCTGGAGTGTTTTCAACTCATGTAGCTTCAATCAAAGAAGTTCCTCCCATTTAATCATGTGTTTTCTTGGTGATTATGTACTCAAATATTAAACCTTGACAAAATGTAGTTTGAATAGTTGTGTGTTTGTGTTTGTTTGGGTGTTATTGCTGCTGAGTAAATGCCTGATAACTACTTATTTTCATGATTTTTCAAAATAGGAAGATGTGTGATTGTTTTTTTTTTCCCTCTTGGTGACCCGCAGCCTCCGTCCAAATTAAGTGAGCCTCCTTCAAAATAAAGAAAAGTCTCTGCAGCAAACTAAAACTCCACCAGGTCAAAAACACTCACCTGCTTTGGACTTGAAAAAGCTCTGAAATCAGCAGCTGTGGTCAGTCTGGCTTCCAGTGGTGTCCAGTTTTTACTGCTGAAAAAAAAGCATCAAAACACTTTATATCCACTCACCCTCTGTCCATCTGGAATATCATGTTCAAAACACTCACTTCACAATCATCACTAGGTCCTACAGGCTTCATTAATACACCTGTGTTAGTGTGGCCATGTTGGACTGCCCACCTCCTGCTCTCTTATAGGTCAGAGGACCTGCTGATCTCAGTCCCTTTCACCTGGTTTGGTAATTTGCTGTCCATACCGACTACCCAGTCTGGAGGATTTGGGTTTCCAGTCTGCATGTGGACTCACATGTGGATCCAGATGTGGGTAGATGCGTGCTCATGGTGTTGTTCTGAATGAGTCGCCTGAAGAGACGGACACAAATAAAAGCCCATAGACACCGACTGTCCACGCACACAGGTGTCTGCAGTGATTTTGGTTAGTTAACCTCTGTCGTTATCATTCTTTATGGATTTTGGTGAGCTCAGCAAACTCCCAGAATGCCTCTGGCCAGCACCAAACCGACCTCTGAGGATGTGCAGAGACTTTCACGTTTTATTTTCCAGGTTTCTTCTTCTCCCTCGTGATCTTCACATTGATTTTTGTGCCGTAACAGAAGAAGAAACAGCTTCTAGTTCTCCTCCTATGAAACACAATAGCCTCCATCAGGAAGTATTTCTGTCCTGGACCTTAATGACCCGACCACATTAAAACCATTCGGACCAACTGGTGGTTTCTGAAGCGGAACGATTTACAGGTGCAAACAGAGTAAGCTCGATGAAAGACTCCCACACCTGCTGCTCTTTAAACTGCTCCATTTCAAATCTGATTGCAAATAAAGAAAAAACAAAAGAACCGTTTTGCTCGTTACTGATGAAGCCACTTCACCTGTAATGGACCTGGACTCTGTTCCTGTCTCTTTTTCACGTTCCTCCAACATCTGTGCACGTTGGCCACTGCAGAAACACGTCAAACCTCCAACACACACACCCACACACACACCCTACACTTGTGAGGACGCCCATGGACAGAACACAATATATTATGAAGGTACTGAACTTATATCTTAGATTAGTCTGGTTATAATTCTGTATTATTGTTATGGTCAACAAATCCCATGAAAACTCACATCTTATTCCTCATGGAGCTCCACTGCTGCCCCAAATACTCACTAGAGCACCAAATGTGGATTCATCCGCCACTGAAAATAGTCCCCAATAAATGCAGTTTCCTCTTGTTTGTTTGCTGAAACAGTTTTAAAAATAAAACATTGTATTTGTGAGGGTTTTTAAAGATTTGCATCTTCAGTAGGAACCAAGGTGTTTGAAGCTGAGAGACACAGACAGAGGAGGGAGGCAGGAAGTGTTGAGAGACGGACGAACACTTTGTTGGTTTTGGTCTTTTCAGGGGATTTGTTGATGAGAAAAATACAGAATGTCACCAGTCCTGTTCTGTAGGGACAAAGACTGCCTGGTTCCTGAGCAATAACAGCTCAAATCAAGTTATTTTCCAGCCCCTTTTTTTAAATTTTGTTAATTTCAAAATACTGTCCACAGTAGGAAATGTTGTTTTTCTTAATTACACCTCACTCACTTCTCACACTTTCGTTTCTCTATTTCAAATTCAGAAAGAAAAAAAAGGGAATTTAAGTAAAATTTTGTTTAAATTCACATTAACAAACATCTATTTATGTTCACAGATACAAAAGTATGTTTTAGATTTAACTCGCACACTCACAGTCACTCACATACAGACTCCTTATGAACCCAGTAAATAAAGCAATTCAGCATCTGGGCTTTATCACAAAACAGGTTTAATTTAATATCTCTTTATTTTTTAAAATAATTAAACATTTGTATTTCTCCAACCCTTTTTTATCTTTTTTTCAGTTTTTAAATCATATTATTTCTGGGCCATTCTAAAGCACACATTAATTCTGCCAGGGAGGAGGGGGGAGGTTCACTGTCAAACTCCCAACAGGGCAAAGTGGTCTGCTCCGTGCTTTCCATCCATCCCTCCCTCCCTCCCTCCCTCACTCCCCCCTCTGCTCTGACCCCCCTCCCCCTGCCTACCTGCCCACACCCTCACCCCTAAACCCCTCCCCACCCTCCCCCAACTAAAAAAAATATATCCAATGGTCAAAAGAAACTTCAGCAAAATATCCAAAATGAGATAAAAACCAAGAGAAGAGGGAGGAGTGAGAGACAGAAAAGAAAAAAAAAACAGACTAAAAGGGGGGAAACACTATCATAAATACCAGGAAGTCTTCTTCCATAATACCTCTTTATATACTGGATACTCCTCTCCACAGTTTCCTAAGCAAAAAACATAGGCTAAATTACTACAAGATACAAGATTATCAGTGTACTGCATTCAATAACAATGTACAGGGTTGTCTTTTTTTGTCACTGTTGCTGTAATACTGTGAAGTCAACGCGGCGCCCCCCCCAGGTGAGGTGGGGTGAGGTGGGGGCACTCGTCTTTTTCACAACATGAGGAAGATTTTTGGCGCTCCTCTGAAGACTTTTTTTTTTTGTTTTATTTTGAAGTCCCCGTTATGGCCGGAGGGTACCAGTGCCAGACTGATACCAGGGAGACCTGGTATGGTTGGTTGGTAGATAAAGAGGGAGGGAGGGGAGGGGTCAGAGAGAGAGAGAGAGAGAGAGAGAGAGAGAGAGAGAGAGAAAAAGAAAAAACAGATGGAGGGAAGGAGAGAAATAATCAAGGGATGAAAAGTAGTCCGTTTCTTTAAGGAGGAGGGAGGAGGTGGAGGTGAAGCGAGTGCGTTTACATGTCAACAGTTCTGCATTTCTGAATAATTCATCGTCTACATGCAGCGCCGCATCACGCCTGTGAGGGCAGAGACCAGAGGAAGGAGCACCGGTCACAAAAAGGTAAAAATAAATAACGGCAAACAGGATTTGAGATAAGCAGGATGTGAGCTCACTGGAGCAACGGCACAACAGGACACAACAACTCTTCCAAGATGGAAAGTATCCCAGGTGATGCAGCTCAGAGCCGCCTGTTCAAACGGCCCGCTGAATTAATCATTGCTGCATCTTGTTTTAATTAAAAAAAATCAAGCAGTTTGTAAAGGAGTTTTTTGTCCGAAGCCAAATATATGTACATGAACGGATAAAGAAGAGAGGCAGTTCAGGAATATAAAAAAACATTTTGAAGTTTAGTTCTGTAAACAAACAAACAAAAAGTTCTGTTAGTGTTAAAAAAAAGAGCAAATATTAATGGATTTCATTCCAGCTGTTATTTGGGATAATGATGTTCTGAGAGTTGGAACTACATTTACCGCCATGCTTGGATGAAGCGAAAGGGATGTACAACAAAGCCTTGGAGTCAGTCCTTTTGTTTTTACCCTATTTTTGTTTAACATTTCCTTCTGCAGGTCCTGTTTGAACAGTAACAATTAATGTACAGACACAATCTCCTGGATTTACTTTTAAACTGGAGAAAAACATTGAAACAGGATGATTTCCTGGCAGAATCTTATGTTAGAACAGTGTTTTTTTTCTATGGTTTGTAGGCAGATTAACAGACTTTATGGATGTTTGTCTGGAGTTCCTCTCTAACATTGTTTTTCTGGATCATTTTCAGAGGCCTGGAAGTGGAAAACGGGTTTCCACTCCAGAGAAGTGAAGATTAGATGAAAGTCCAAAAAAGTGAACTACATTTCTGACCGATTTTCCAACTGGTCAATCATCTTGCGTCAGATTTAATTGTGATAGAATTAATTATGTAATTTGAGGGAGGAGTTACTCAGCTGAGAGGAAGAAAAGTTCACTGAGCAGACGCACAAATTACAAATGTGAGGAATTAATTCATCAATAATTTTGCCTCCTCCAACCAACTGGACTCCATGAACTGCAGTAAGAACACACATGTAAACGCACTCAGAAAGATGGTTTTAAAATGTGTGTTTGTGTACCGAGAAAGTCCCTGTTGTTGTTTTTAAATGTGTTTTTGTTCAGTTTTTTTTTTCCCTGTTTAGAACAGGAAGGAGGGCCAGAGAGGAGGGGGTGGGGTGGGTGGGTGGTCCTTTAAGAACCTTTGGGCGGAGGGCAGGGGAGAGGGGCAGAAATGACAGATGCACCATTAGAGAGGAAGGAGGGAGGGAACAGAAAAATGGAGGCAACAGGAGGAAAAGCAAAGAGGAGAACCAGGAAAATAAAAGTTACATACAGGACTGTACTGAAGACGGAGGAGAATGGGATGAAGAGTTAAAATCAATCTATCTTCTCTTTTTTTTTTTTTGTTGTTTTCTGTTTTCCAAGAGTTCATTTCATGTCCTACAGTCCAAAGTTTTTTTTTGTTGATGTTTAAATCCCCCTCCCACACAAGTCATTTTCTCATTTTCTATTTTTTTCTTTCTTTTTTTTATTATTATTGTCTTGTTTTTCCGTTTGCAATAATATCAGTTTAAGGGAAAAAAAAGAAAAAATAATTATTTACAGTGCTGTTGAAATAATGAAAACAGACGTGATGAATCTACTGTAAAGTAAGTCGCATAAACACAGGAGAAAAAAAAAAAAAAACATAAGAAAAAAAACAAAAAAACAATTAAGAAACCAGCGGGCGCTCCGTGTCGATCCAGAGACGATGGCCTTTATCAGGGATTTTCGGAGCTCTGGGCAAACATGGCTGATGTGGAGGGGGGGCGGGGGCGGGATTTGGGGTCAGGATGGAGGGGGAAGGGGAGTCAGAGTAGGAGAGGAGGAGGAGGAGGAGGAGGAGGGGATGAGGGAGATGGGCAGGGGCAGAGGGGAGCGCGGCGCTGTCTTCGTTAAGTTGGGATGATCCCGTCGCTCCTAAGGCCCCGCTTCAGCTCCAAGTCCTCCAGCTTCTTCCACAGCTCCTCCCGCTCCTTCTCCTTCTTCTTCTCACTGCAACACACAAACAACACGAGGATGAGGATAATGATGATGATGATGATGATGATGATGATGATGAGGTTTTATTGACTGCTTCAGACTGCCTGAATGTAGGTGTCGTCTTCCTACAGAGCTACAGGACCTAATGGCACAAGGCGACAGCTGTACAAACTGCTGATGGGAACGTTGTTAGTTTTATAAATTAAATGAATGATCACTTTGACCTGAGCCTAAAGAAAAGTTGCAGGATCACCACCTGGGATCCATTCAACTTCATGGAAATCCATCCAATATGTGTTGAGGGGTCGACCACCCAACGCACCAACATTCAGACTCACAACGCTAAAAATATATTTTTTTTTCTGAATGTCGGGACTCTGTGCCGTAAACAGTTAAAGAGCGATGAGAAGCTCAGATCTCATTTCATCTCACAGAAGCAAGAATGATGAGAGTCAGTTCCACACAACAAGATTTGCAGATTTTAAACTGATAAAGAAAAAGAAAAGAGCACCAGTGTCTCATCACTGCTCTGTGTCGGCCAGTAACATGATCTGGTAACAGAATCAGGACTGGGTGGGGTGATGTAGTCCAGAGGTTCTCTTCATTTAATCCACAGACAGTTTCAACTAGTCATGTTGCCATTAATCCTGATACTAGTACAGTGTGATGATAGTAGCAGAGAGTGTGTGTTTTCTATCTGCAGAGATCATAAACAATCACATTATTTGTGAATGCTCGCTCAGTAATGATGATGATGGTGGTGATGATGATGATGGTGATGATGATGATGGTGATGGTGATGTGGACAGCTTCTTACCGCTGGCGGTCCGACTTGTAAGTTGCTGTGAGTTCATCGAATAAAGTACTGTTCATCTCCATGAAGGCCTTCAGGACGTTGTACACCAGCGCCACGATCGCCCTGAGGGGGGGGGGGGCAGAGTGACATCACAATTCACAGCTGATAACACAACTTCCACTTTTACAGCTTCTGTAAACTCTTATCATTACAAGTCGCTGAGTCTGTGACGTGTGGACAGATATTTGAAATATTACACATTAAAGAAACGTTTGATGGGAAAGTTGCAATAAAGATTTATGACGGATTATTTATTTTGTAGAATTTAGGTTCATTTTCGTTACAAGACACGTTTTATTCTGAAGGTGTCAGTGACAGTTTATTACAGAACAGAAGTGACGACGTCTGTGACCTTACAACAGCCAGGAAACTAATAGAGTGCAACAATAAACATTTACTCAAAGAAAAATTACTGAAAGATTTGAGTTTTTAAAAAAACGTTTGAATACATAAAAGATTTCCTCAAATATCTTCAGGTCAGAGACGACTTCAGTAAAGACATTCATCAAATGGAGAATTTGGTCGATATAGATCAGATTAAAGACACCGAAAACTGAAAACTGTAGATGACGATACTTTTTTTTCTCTCCACTTTGGCAAGATATCGCTAAATAAACAAGGAAGATTTGGGGAATAGAAGATGATTGGTCTTTTGTCACATTTGTCACATTAAACCTGGAGAATGTCCCAGACACACTCATGACTCAGGGTGAATTCATCTTGGCTGCTCGCAACAAATCATCACACACAAGCGGCTTCAGCCAGAACCTCCGACAAAAGACTGAACTGTGATTGTCAAAAGCATCGAGTTAATTTCCCAGGTTTTTTCCCCCCAAACTTTCCAGACCTGCAGGGGCGGGACTGTTTTGTTCACTCTCCATAATCACAGCCGATGTCTTTAAATGATTGTTTCAATCACCACGTTCATAACCTTTATTACACTGACAGACAAACTGCACAAGTGTTTTTAAGATCAGCTTTAAAAGGTCTTCAACAGTTTCTGATTATGAGTGATGGGTCCCATGTTACCACTTTCTATTCTCCCCTCTCTGTCGCTGCTTAAGTTCGATTCCTGATTCTCATAACAAATAATTACTAAAACTTTAACTCTGGTATGCGTTAGAGAAAGATATTTAAGATTACAAACCCAGATTTCAAGGGGCTCGGACTAATTTTCACCTGCTATTGTTTAATCCCATGAACTACAACGTTCTGTTTTCAGTGCAGTTTACAGTAAACTGGGTCATCATGTGGTGAGGACAGCCTCTGTCGGTAACACCCAGCAGGAAGAGGGGAAAAACCTGAGGAGCTGCTGATAAATGATCAGCCAGAAGATAAACCTAACACAATGTCTGGATTTTTTTTTTTTGAATATCTGTAAAAACGCCATCACACTGAGCTGCTGCTGAGTTATTTTAAAGCCACTCACGGATTCCAGTGCTCTTTGGAGATCCTGTAGAGGCTGGCGAACATGATGGGCAGGATGACACTGGAGTTCTCCTCGATCAGACTCATGATGTACTCGTTGTTCCAGTAGTACAGGGCTCGCTCTGCAACCTGGGGGAACACCGACACAGAGGAAGTGACGACCAGAAAAATCCAGAATCATTTGTTCTTTGTTCTATCTGTGTTTTAAAGAGTTAAACACATTCTGTAGACGCTTGTTTCATCACCCCCTCAGAGTTAAATCCCACTGTTTAAGGACTGGGGCTTTCTCTGACCTGGAAATGTGGGCTGGAGACACATCTGGAGATCTGTTTGAAGAGCGGCTCCTGGATCTTGACGAACTGTGTGGGTTCAATGACGTCCAGGATCTCCTCCAGCTCCCCTAGAAACATCACCTGGAGTGCAGGATGGGAGGAAAATGTTAATACACACAGAGACACACACACACACACAGTTTACACACACACGCACACATGAAGAAACGACAGCCTCACCTCTTTTTGACTGCAGGTTTTTGGCCAGAACTTCAGTAAGCCTCTGATGACCTGAGGATGAAGATAAGAGCCATTTATTATTTGTTTACATCAGTGAAGCTGGTGAGTTAAAGTCTGCATGACAAACAGGAGCGAAAACACTGGAAGAAGACATTTCTACTGCAATAAGGATTTGAACACAGTCCCTGTGGTTTGACTGAAAATTCTTAACTCAGTGTCGACTTAATAGCTTTTCCCAAAGCTTTCAAACACAGATGGCTGAGTGTCAGTGGTCACTGGGACGACTGAGCGACTGAAGCGACTGATATCCTCAGAAAAAGTTAATGACAAGATGCTGTTTTTTGTTTTTTTTTGGCAAACTGCTGTTTCCATGGTCGTAAAATGAACCTGCACTCTCAAGTCTTTGTGATTCAAAGGGACGTCTGAATGTTTTCATAGTGTCACTGAGCAATGACAAAGCAACAAAGACATAAATATGAAGCACAAAGGAGCAGAACTGATATAAATATATATTATATATATATATATATATATATATATTCCCACATGGTGGATTGAGAGATAGGCAGTGCACTGATACTCACTGGTTCTGTTAATGTTGGGTCTTTCTCTAGGAACTGTACAATGCAATACGCCAACTGCAGGGAGAGAAGAAACCACAGGTTAGAACGGATGTTACTGTGACATGTTTTAGCCCTTTAGCTTAGCTTAAAACAAAATCTTGGGTTTGACGGCATTCTACTGAATTTAAACCCCGTATTCAATCCACTCATCAAGTCTCATTAAGTAGCTTTCACCAGGTTTTATATAAAGAATGAAGCTAATTAATGTTGACGACCTGCGGCTCCAACCTGAACATGTGAGCTGAGCAGCAGATGATCTGACAGGTTTGATAACTGATTGATATTAGAGCTTCGGCTAGAAATGTCAAGCTGCTGAAGTGACCTGCGAGTTTTCAACACTGGTCTTTGTTAATTAAAAAAACGCCACAGCTCCTTACTTCAGGTTTCTTTTAAATTGTGAAATTACACGTTTAATGTGGCATGACACTTTGACACATATATGTACACACACAACTGAATGACTTTAAAAGATTGTGCAGGTTTAAAGTTTTACACCAACTCTGCATTTATAACTGTGGAATCCTACGTAGTCTCAAAAGTGTCAAAGAATGAACATTAAAACATATTAATGGAATATTTTTGAAATACTAGGATAGTTACCTAGAATAAAGTTTACACACACACACACACACACACACACACACACAGAACTATTACCTGTGCGTGGAAGAGGGACAGACTCCTGACAGTGTGGAGGGGGATCAACACTTTGACCAGAAACTGTTTATGCTCTGCTTTCAGTGGCAGAGCGAAACCATTGATTATACTGGAGGAGAGAGAGAGAGAGAGAGAGAGAGACACAGAGACAGAAGAGAAAACAGAGAAAATATAAACATAAATTAAACATGAACACATAAAAGGGTTTCATTGCGACTGTCTGAAAGCAAATGGTAGATCAATGAGCAGCAGACAAAAAGAAAGTCTGTGTGTATGGGCAATGGAGCCTGTAGGAGAAATAAAGAGATGTAAGTGATGTTGTAAACTTCGGGCCTGCAGAGAGCAGACGTGACGCGCCTTTAAAGCTGCACACTCTCAGAATGACAGCTGCAGTCCTGCACTGGGTTTGTTTACATTCTGATTCAAGTTTTCATCAGAGCTTCTGCTGGAAGAACAAACTGCAAAAACAAACTGAACCCAATCATTTTTGGGCTAATGAATGAAAGCATCATTTCATCATTTTCTTACACAAATAGCCTTCGTATTGTTTTCTACTTGTGCGAGGATTTTTGTGTAGAATCTCTCGTGTGTATGAAAAATTATGTTAAATTTATTGGTCGTTTAGTTTCTTCCTTTAACTCCTTGACTGAAAGCTCTGTGTCTTAAGTTTCCTTCTGTTTTTTAGGTTTAGCTCTGTAACTTCACTACGTTATTCACATCGTGGGCCCTTAGGGAGGCCCAGACCCCAAGGTTGAGAAACCACTGTCCTAAACTTGTGTTTGGTTTGACCAGCAGTTGCAAAATGCAGGTATTCCAATATAAAGGTCCCATATTTTACACTTTTACATTTGTATGTTTTCTGGTGTTGATCCATAAGAAGATATTTGCAGTTTTAAAAACCAAAAACCATCTCAATGTAGTTTTTACATCTCCTCTCTCAGGCTTCTGTCTAGAGTAACGAAAGGTCGGTGAGCCAATCAGAAGAGAGGAGGCTCTGAGCCTCTCTTCACGATGATACTTTCACAGCATTAATATAGAAACTTAGACTTGCTTTATAATCAAAAAAGACATGGACATCTACCTTCATACAATATGGGACCTTTATGAAATGAAAATCCATCAAGAGCTTCAAAGTTTTTGGATGAACTTTTTTAATCGTAACTTTTCATTTTCTATTCATCACTAGCTCCTTTACTTCTGCTGGGAATGTAAAACGTTTCACCTCCTGTGTGCGAAGAAATAAGTGAGTAAATCTATCATGAAGAGAAAAACTGCAGATCTAAATTGTCACTGGTTAATTTCCATCTGCTGATCAAATAATGTAGATTAATGACCAACTGTTTCAGCTTCATTAAGAACCTGTTTATGGAGTTTAAGGTCTCTAAAAATAACTTGTGAAACCAGGAATTAGGAAGAGTCAAATCTGAGTCTGGCTTCACTTGATATTTAATACTCAGGAGCACAGACACAGCTCTAAAGGGATTATGCAGATATATTTCAGACATGTTTCATTTATTTTTTTATCAAAAATATAAGCAACAACTACAATAAGTGAGAAAATCGCCGTCGGCTCGTGTGCAAACGACACCATGCAGCTCCTGACACAAAGCTGATAAACTGTCTGTGTAAATCACACCTCTTTTTTTTTTTTTTTTTTTTTTTTAAATGGATTAACAACACTGTTGAGTGGAGAGGATTAATTTATTTCTTATCTACGAGTCAAACTCTGCTCCTGACTTAACCTGAACCTCACATCTCCACTCTGTGAAAATCCTGTTGTTATGGAGCCAAATCACTCAGCTCCAGTTTTTAACATTTCTTATCACTCTCTATCATTCTCAAGTCTCTCTGGAGGAGATCTCTATCTCCATAAGACAGGCTGATGAAACACAAGATAAAAACATCCTCATGTCATTAGGACTAAACTAAAACATGGAGATACCAGGGTTTGGTTCAGTTCTGCTGTTGCTCCCAGGTCAGTGTGGCTCCTGCTAAAAGCTTCAGCTAACAGAGCAGAATGTAAATGTGTGTGTGTGTGTGTGTGTGTGTGTGTGTGTGTGTCTGTGTGTGAGGGTCGGAGGCCTCCACATACCTCCCCAGGATCTCCAGCAACTCAGCCACCCCGTTGAAGTGCTCCGTCTCATAAACAAAACTGCAGAGCGGACAGAGAGGGAGGCAGAGACAGGAGGAGACACAAGACAGCAGACGAGAAAAAGGTTCAACAACTGAACAAATGAACAAAGCTGGTGAAAGCAGATGATCTGTAAATGAACATACTGCCTGGAAACTATAAACGGTGGGTAAAACAACAAAAAGAAAACCACCAGGAAATTATTCATCAAGGGACACAAGGTCAGGTTGGAATTTGAAGATGGAAACAAGATTTCTCAACCCGATGATGCGTCACATTGACAGTCATACTGGGTTGAACCTGTAACTTTTCCACGACACTCAAACACGGTGTGAAACTGAATTAAATGCTGTCAGATTAACGTAGCGCACAAGCTGAAATAAACTGAAATAAACAGAAATAAACGTTTCGAAGAACAAAGCAATAAATGCATCGCTTCATAATGATGAAAACTGTTTAATAAACCACGACCACTGTAACTGAGTTCATTTTAAGTTGATGAGGAGATTATTCTCGTATCAGATCAGCCTATAAAAACTATTTTTTTGTCTTAGTGGTGTAAGGGAAAGATAAAAATGTAATAATAGTATCAGCTCCATTTTGCAAATGTTAAATAAGATGTAACTAAAGTCTTCCATGTCAAAGCATATCCATGGAAAGGTCCTGTAAACTGTTTTTAATTTGTCATTTGTCAATTGTCTACATGGACTTTTCATCCAGATCAAACTTAGTGTCCCTTCAACAGGTGAGTGAAAAGTGTCACCTGTTTCGACCTCACCAGCTGTAACATGCTACAAGCAATCATGTCATCTGCACGTTGAAGTGAAGTGTCTTCTGACATTTGAGAAGTAAATGTGTACTCACCGTAGAAAAATATTATTGATCTGTTTTCGTATAAAAGCCCTCAGCCCCAGGAATTTGCCGTAGATTCTATGCAAGACTGTCTTCAGGTAGTCTCTCTCCCGAGGATCCTCGCTGTCAAACAACTCCAAGAGCTGTAAATACAGACAGAAGAAATACAGACAGAGATCAGGGACAGGAGCCAGGGGAAGGTGAATTTGGTGCAACAGAAAAACACAGACAGTTCAGTACAATCAAAGAAAAACAGAAGAAGAAAGAATATACAGTAACTGTATTCGTTTTGTTTATTAAATGCCAGTCATAATTTCCCACAGACCAAGGTGACATCTTCAAATGTCTTGTTTTGTCTGATCAACCGTCCAAAATCCAAAGATATTCACTTTACTGTCATGTGTGACAAAGAAAAGCATCAAATCCTCACATCTGAGAAGCTAGCAACAACAAGTATTTAACATTTTCCCTTTAAAAATATAACTAACTGATCAATGATTCCACTTATCGACAGGAGATAATATTTGAAGATGACCTGTTACCTGCAGACTGACTCAGCGACTCACCTGTAGGACAAACTTCTGGTCTATGTACTTTTTGGCAATGCTGGGCTGGAATTCCTGACTCTCCAAGAACCGGATGAAGAACTCGTATACCAACTGGACAGAGCAGAAGAAGAAGAGAGGGTGGATGGGGAACGGACGGAGGATGGATGACAGAGAGAGTTGTTGACGTTAAAACAACAAAAACCTTCAAATTTCTGCTGAATTTCCTTTGATCGGCTGGATGTTGTACAGTGAGACTGGTCACAGTTTGACACGTGTGTGTTTTATATTCACTTAGTAAAAACTATGATTAACTTTATACACAAACTGGAGCCAGTATTCCTGCTGTACAACAACAAGCTGATTAATAAACAGAAGAAAAATCTTAAGACTGACAGGTTCCTCTTAGAAATGAGAGCCTTTAAACGAACCCCGTACACACTGGGACTGGACTGGATTAAAAGGAAAGGTCAAAGAGGTCAAAGGTCACAAAAGGAGCAGAGTGGAAACAGCTGGGTAAAGGAAAATGTCAGGGTTGGCCTGAATGTGGGTGATGAGGGAGTTTGACTAGGGGGCGTGTGTGTGTGTGTGTGTGTGTGTGTGTGTGTGTGTGTGTGTGGGGGGGTGTGTAAAAAATATGTTTATGACTTTGGAAAAATTGTGCGAATGAAATGACAAAAAGAAAAAAAAGGTTTTACCAGGAAGCTTCTCCTTGAGATTTGCATCTCATTTCTAAAGGAGTCCTGGGCAGCAGGCACACAGAGAAGGAGGAGGGGAGGTGAGAGACCAGAGAGCCTGGCTCTAGACCTGGACCCAAAACTGGACCAAAACAAAACAGAACCCACCCAACTACCGGGAGCCAAATACAACGGCACCAATGGTACTGATGCTTCTTCAAGGCACAGGTATAACATTTTATAAATGATTCTCTTTCTGAGAGAGATGAAAGAAACCAGTACCATTCTGATGCCTAGCTTAGCATTAAGATTGGAAGCGAGAGGGGAAACATCTCCACACACCTATAGAGCTCATTAATTAACATGCTGTGTCTTGTTTGTTTAACACATACACAAACCGAAATGTCAAAACGGCAACCGGTGGTTTCCCTGGGAGTTACGTGGTAGAGTTATTTCTTGATGAACAACAGACACAGTGACTCTGCAGCATCACAGAATTCTGTTGTCGCAGTATGATTCAAAAGATTTCACAACTCGGGCTGATACAAACGATTATTTTCATTTCTGATTAATCTGCCCGTTATTTTTCAGATTAATTGTTAGTTTGTTAAATGTCAAAAACAGTAAATGCTAATTTCAACTTCTCAAATGTCTTATTTCTTAGAAATTTTAAATGATATAAAACAGAAAAGAGGAACTAGAGACTGTGACATTTTTACTGTATTTGCTCAAAAAATTGCTGAAACAATTAATTGATTATAAAAAGAGCTGCTGATTATCTTTCTGTTCATCAAATGATTAATGGCTTCATTTTGATGGATCTGCAATGAAGCTCACACTGGTCTGCACCTCACTGTGGGTGCCAAGTGTCACAGCAGGGTTGCCATTAGACTTGGGCGATATCCAACACGTTATATCTCGATACAGTCCAGCCCAGATATGGCAATATACGATATTATCACCGGGGGGGAGGGGAGGGGGGGTAATCGTTACGTCTCAAAGCTGTCATTTTTACATTTGTGTTTGTGTACCTCTTAAACTAGATTCAACATGTTAATTAATGAATCCACACACTCACATACACACACACACTTCTTCGGCAGTGTTTACCTGTAAGTGTGGCCAAGAGGCCTCGAGCGTGGGCTCGTCCTCCTCGGGGTCAAACTCATTACTGTCACTGGGCGGAAGGGTCCGGAATATGTTGTGAGACACCTGGAAGACAACACAAAGAGGACACTTAGAACAAATGAGTGTGCGTGTGTGTGTGTGTGGCTGTAAATGTTTGTGTGCATGAAAACAACTCATGATCAACTTTAGACCAAATTCAGGTAAGAACTGCGTGTGTGTGTGAGTGTGTGTGGCGCTGACGACGGCAGCCTGAGGTTGAGCTTCAAAGTCCCAAAAGATGAGAATCTTGAGCCTCCACAATTATAACTTGTTTATACAAGTTGTAAAAATATTTGCTTTCAGGACTTCAGGGGCTCCGCAGCGCTCACATCCAGCGCTGGGTTTTTTTGCTCGACTGTTCAAATACAAATTTAGCTGCTTGAATGTGTTTGTGTTGTACATATTCATTCTCTACAAGCCGACAACACACCGACTGGTGAGACCTGAGCTGTGCCTCTCCATCAGCTCCTCGTCTTTCTGTTACTTTCTTCTACTTTCTCTCTCGTCGCTACATGGAGTCATAAAACCTCGGCAAAGTTTTTGCTCAGGGTGGAAGATTTTCAGTTTACATAGATGCATTTTTACCTCTAAAGATTTATTCAAATTAGACAATTTGTGAAGTGTAAAGCCTAAACTTCTAAATCAAAAAGGTCTTAAACATGCGATGGGTGGCTTTCAGTTGACACTCCCTTATGTTAAAAGGGGAAACACTTGATTTAGGAATGGTTTTTATGCCTGGACTGTAACTGGGGTGTAACACAAGCTTCAAACATTTTAAACATAACCCGGCCTTGGATCCTTTCTATCGTCCAGAGTGTATGAGTCCAGTGGGTTTATAGAATGAGTGCATGCGCCCCCCCCTCACCATTTTGACGACCTCGGGGTAGGCCTGTTCTGTCAGGTAGCCCCGGCTGACGGTCACATAGTCCACCAGCTCGTTGAGCGTGGAGCGCTTGTACTCCTTCATCTTGAGGTCCGACAGCGTGTCCATGAAGTCAAAGACAGTACAGCACTGCTGCAGCTTCTTCAGGAACAGCTCCGGCTGCTCCGGCGCTGGCACGTCTGGGCACACGAATCAAACACACACAGGATACACACACACACACACACACAAACACAGCGGGAGAGAAAGATGCAGAGAAAAGTTAAGTTAGTGCAGACTCCCACAGAAGCCAGAGAGCTGGAACACCAAACTCCACAAAATCAAAGATTTAGAATAAAGACAGTGGAGGGAAAAATGGAGACGTGGGGCGTCCTGGTCGGACAGACTGTCAGTAACTGTGATGTCACTGGTTTGATTCCAGCTGGGACTTTTATCCGTTTTCCACCTTCCACATGGTTCCTGTAAACTATCAAACGAAACTTGATTTGTTTGTTTGTTGTGCTTTACTTTTTGACAAACTAAAGAAATGAAGTAAAAGGCTTTTTCCTAATTACAGAACAATATCTGTTTAAACTTTTTACTAAGGAGCAATTTGACATTTTTTCTTTAGATTTTCTGTGAAGTGATGTTTAACACTTTCAGCAGCAGTAAAGTGCCTCTTTGTTAGAAATAGTATAAGCTGAGAGAGCCTCAATCAAATGATTCCATCTCTTTCACATTATAACGCCTAGAACTGCCGATTTAGTGCAAGCATGAGTAAGTTTTATAGATCTCAAAAAGGTATTTATAGACGGATTTTAACAATAATGTTTGTCACAGAAAACAAAGGATGCTTCTACTGCAGTTTCCTGCTCTGCATTAGCTTTTCACTCACTCACCCTCCCTGTAAGCCTGCTGTGTTACAGGGAGGATGAGTGTGACAGCCTCATTATCTAGCGGTGAGTGTTTCTGACGGGGGCTGAGCTGTCACAAACCATACGGACGTACAGGCAGAACAGGGCGGCAGGTGTCTTTATTCTGATTCCATAGTGACAGACAAGGCGGAGGGTCGCGCAGAGTTCAGACCTGCAGGGAGACGCTCGATGCTCTTCCCTGATCGCCACAACTCAGACCTGATGTTCCCGTCCCAGCAGGACCAGGCCATTATTATGTAAGAGATAAGCTGCTGCTCTGAAGGCAGCACACCAGTAGCAGTGTGTGTGTGTGTGTGTGTGTGTGTGTGTGTGTGTCTGAAGTGCGAGTATGCTCCGAAAATTACACTTCAAAGTGCTCGTTTGTCATTTTGAATTCTGCTGCACTTCATGTTGAGTCACAAACTGCATATAAATTAGTAAGAAACTTTTCCAGCAACAATGAAATGACTTTTTCACCTCATCATCACATGCAGCTGTTCAGAGCCAGTGACTAATAATTGTAATAAAAAATGTTTTTTCAAAATTTTCTAACATTTAATTGACCGATTGATTAATCGATATAGTTGTCACTTATTGCTTTGATGTTAACATTTTCAAACCATTAAGACAGGGAGGTCTCACTGAGTTACATCGTCATCAGTGAGAGTAAACTGAATATCTTTTGACTGTTGGTCAGACAGAACAAAACAGTTATCAGTTACTATTTTCCTAGCAATTTTTACACAAAACGATGAATTGAATAATCAAAAACAATAATCAGTTTAATGGATGATGAAAATAATCATTAGTTGAAGCCCTTAAGATTTCATAAAGGTTCATTTTGGATTTAAGGGCCCAGTATCAGTCAGTGTTTTTGTTTTAGATCAAAAATCAATTCAGCAGGTCAGAATGAAAGGCAGAATTAAATCCTCTTCCTGAAGCTCTGAACATTCAAAGTGCAGTTTCCTGTCCTGGGAAACAACCCTGTGCAGATCTCATCAAGTGCATTTAAAGTGATTATACTGAACATGTTTTGATCCAAATGCCACTAGTTACTCACGACCCGTTGGCCCCCTGCTTCAGCTCAGCTCATTGAGGCAGCGTCCAACCAGGCCAGTCACAAACAAACCCAAACCCCGATTGACTGGCAGGAGTCTTGACTGGCTCTGCAGGCTTTAATCCCCGCTCCACAAACACTCCCCCAATAATACCCAGTCATTTATCAGAGAAATTCAACTTCAACTCTTGACTTTTATTAAAAATTCATTTCAAAGTGAAGAATTTAAAACATGATGGAGAATTACTTTCAGTCTGATGTTGATGGTGCCTCAGTGTTTACGATGAAACAAGGTCAAGCATGTGATATGATCACACACTGATCCAAATAAAACTTTCTAACCAGAAAGTTCAAGTAGCTGCACAGTCTACATGCTCACTCTTTTTAAGTTGCCTGGATGAGAGCATCAGAAAGAAGTAACTTCATGTAAATTATCAGAATGTGAACACAAATTCTGTTTTCAGCTAAGAAAGCTCTGATAAAGCTCTGACTGTCCACAACCTGCTCAGCACCGAACAGCAGACAGACACAGCTAGAGAGCAGCTGATGAACATAGAGGAACATCTAGGAGCTAAAGAGCAAGGTGTTCTTCAGGTTTAAGGCCTCAGTATGTGTGTGGACAATCCTACAATCCTGCACCAGGGGTGGGCGATATGGCATTGGAATAATCACTCTTTCACAGCCTGCGTTGCACTATGGCACGCCCCTAATATGCATGAATGTATTGTGAAATGTGGATATAAAAAGGTGTGTGTGTGTACTTTCAAGATTCAACAGCCAAACACCATGTGGAGTGAAATGCAGGGTGACATATTCTCAAGGCTGCGCTAAAGAGGCCAGTGTGTAATAAAGTATTATAACTAGAATATGAGTAAAAAGTAAGAATTAGAAGAAGAAGAAAATGTACATGTAGTGTATATCGGCTGGGTGTGTGGGCGGGCTGTGCCATTTTTCAGGATGCAGAGAGGTCAGAGTTCACCGGCCTGAGAAGAGCTGCTTTCTGAATCTCTCTGTGTTGTGGCTACGGAGGCGCGCACTCGTGTGTGTGTGTGTGTGTGTGTGTGTGTGTAGGTCCTCGTGTATCGTCCTCTCAGTACAGTAGCCTACAGTACGCTGTAGTTCATTACAGTAATTACTGGCTGCAGGATTCGGGGTCGGCTTGTGTTGCAGGAGCCTAGGCCCCGGGCTCCTGCAGCTATAGGAGCATGTGTACGGCCTTAAAGGAAGCTATTAATAGACAGATAATCACACAGGACACAGTAATCCCTCTACAGAGACACAGAGAGAGAGAGAGCACAGCTAACCGGCTTGGAGCAAGGCGACTGAGAATGAATGTGAGGGATAGAGAGAGAGACTCTACCACTGCTGTGTACATGAAAGTGTGTGTAACTGTACTTACAGAGTGTGAGAGACTGTGTGTGTGTGGCCTAGAATAACCCAGAAACTACCCTTCATTCGCATCAGCTGGGAAGAACCCTGGAGCAGAAATGTTACCACCCCCCCACATAAACACACACGCACGCACGCACGCACGCACGCACACACACACACACACGCACACACACACACACACACACAGAGCCATGTCCATACATCAGCACAAAGAGCAGCCTGTGGCGGGATGCTGCCAGTCTTTGAGCTCACAAATCAAACCATGAGTAATAGTCTCTAATTGATAAGTTAATCCTGTTAATCAGTAAACCGATCATCTATCCCAATTTTCAACGAGACCTTTAACATTTTGATCAATTAACACATTAATTAACAGGGCAGCAGATAATGATGCCAGGAGCTAAAGGAGACATCTTTAAATTACCAATACCAATCTAAAGATGTTCAATTTTCAATGCCATACAAAAGAAAACTAAACTTTATTTGGTCTGTATTTTACTGAGGATACCTGGTCAGGTGACCACTTGAGTAGACAGACCTCTCACTCAGATGACCTGGCCTGATTTAATGTTGAATGCAGAATGGTGGGGATGACAGACTGGTTACCTTGCGTACTGATTACCTACTTAAAACTTGCAATAATGTGGAACACCATGGCATGTAACATGACTGCAATGTCCACAGTTCGATCCCAGCCAGGCACTTGTGATGCATGTCACACCTGTCTCTCCTGCCTGTCTCCTCCCCATCAACTGTCCAACTGTTGTGTGTAAGACTAATGAGGAAAAATGCAGCACACACTCTGCCAGGTTCAAAGGACAATAGCCTTTGAACATAGATCATTATTAGGGCTGAAACGAACAAATACTGACATAATCAAATGTTTGTTCGCATCTATAAAATGTCAGAAAATAGTCCAAAACCAAAGACATTTAGTTAAGAGTTAAATGTCAATTGTTTGTTTCAGTAAATAAATGTATATGTCACCTTAGAAGGAATGAAACATCCAACCTTGACAGTGTCAGTGCCACAAAATGCTGCAATGTTTTTCAATCCACATGCGGTTTGTGAGAACCTCAGTGTGACCAGAGGTTTCACCCCTCCACCACAATAATTCACCACATTACAGCGAATGTTTCCTGGACAGAGGTGATGAAAGTGCACGGCAAGGACAGCGGGACGCATTAACTGGTTAAACATTCAAAGAATCTTTGCTTATATTTTTCCGTCCCTGTTTGACACGTGACCTCAGTCTGAGGCCTGTGACTCAGAGTCAAACCACATGTCACCCACAGACCTATAAAGACCTGAGCTGGTGTTTCCTGCTGGCTTCTCTGCTTGTATGCCTAATTTGTGGTATAAGCAAACTAGTTAGTCAAATCAAAGCTAAATGACTTTATAATAGAAGAAAGCTCATTAACATACCTACACCTGCTCAACTTCTCAGGCTACATGAACCTGCTACTTATGACAATGATTTCAAGTTTAAGCATCTTTAATCTCTCATAAATTCAGCTGATCTTCTGGAGTCGCTCAGATGAACACACTGACCAGACCAATTTGTCGTAAGACCTAAACTGAAGCTCTTCCATGACTAAAACTGCCCATATCACTGAGGGAATTTACTTTTCCCATCCATCTTTATCCCCAAATCCATTTAGCTGGTACAAATGTGATCTTTTTTAATCCAGCAGCCACTGTGGCCGGTGGATGAAAAATGAGGGCTGACGTGAGTGTTTGGCAGTCGCCGATCCACTCCGTCAGCCTCTCTGTGCATAAGCCAACCATCATTTGGAGGATTATTATGGCTGTATCACAGCAGCACCAACAGCTAAAGGAAGTCGCTGGGGGCAGTAAAGTGGGCTTTATTACAAAATGTGTCAAGTCTAGTTGATTGCGGCATTCTATGTGCTTGTTTTTAATTGTTGATATTTTCTGACATAGGTTGGTAGCACATTCAAACGTTAACTTGACAATGTTTGGGTTAAGGTTAATGACAGCTGGGGTAAAGATCTGGATGTTAAAGATTAGTCTAAGAAGCTTGAAGGGGCCTCTGTCTCTAGGGGGTCCAGAACGATACATCCAATCAGTGTCCTCCAAAGATATTAATTATGGTTTTCCCATACAAGCAAAATAGAATCCCACATATGTCACGTGTTGTGGTGATTAACAGCTATTTAACTGGTTGAAGAAACAATAGAGCTTTGTAGGTGGGATTAAGAACGGGATGTCTTCTGCCTATAAACGAGCCAGCAACCAAGACATGGCCATGAAAATAACAACCTTTGATGAGAACCAAGAACCATCATTTATTTCCGTCTCTGACAGACCCCCCCCCCTAGAAACCACTACTTCATAGTAAATACATTTGCTCTGTGCATTTTAACTCACAAACTTATCAATCTACTGCAGACTCAATTAAACAAACTCCCCCTGAGCAACAGCGAGAATATTGGAGAGAATTTTTGTCGTGTTCAAAGAAACATCAAACTGGATTCAGATATGAGCAGTTCTTGGCAATGATTCAATATTACTGTGGTCTCATATTTCCATGGTCTCATTTCAGGATAATGTTACTGTACTCTGTTGTCCAAATGAATGATTTAATGCGGATTTTAATGTCACATACAGAGTTTTGTCTAATGCAGAACAGTGGAACTTCAATTTGATTATTTTCACGTGTAATTTTTCATAGATTTTGAGTTGTGGTAAATACCAATACAGAAAAAAAAAATATATATATGTATTAATACACACAAAATATTTACATGTTTTCTTTGTCACAATATTCTGGACTGTTGATCAGTCACAAAGAGACACTTGAAGATGTAATTTCTCACAGACTGATGTGACAACCAGCATTTTTCACTATTTTCTGGATTTTGTAGAAAAAAGGATTGATCAAAAAGATAATCAGCACATTCATTTTCATTCTTTAAGTGAAGATGGGACCTGCCTGTCTGCTGTGCGACCGTTCCCGCTGACAGAACAGGTTCATTTCTAAATAAAAACATGTAGTAGCGCAGATCTGAACCTGGTGTTCTAGGAAACGAGTGGCGATAGAGGATGACTGTTGACACCAGGTCGCAGAACTATAAAAGCATCACTGTTCCTCATGAAGCAAACTGGTCTCATATCAACACGACTATTCTGAGATACTTTATGAGTGCGGCCCGGGCCTGTGGAAACACTGATGCTCTGCTCTGGTTTCAGCCGTCTTAGCCTGGTTTTCTCCTCCTTGCTTGTTCTGTTTCTCAAGCTTTGGAAGAGACTCTCATCTGGGCTCCCTTGGCAGAGGAAGAGAGAAGTCGCTGCTGCTTAATTAATGGTGGAAAAAAGCTTAACGACTCACAGCACGAGAGAGAGAGAGAGCAGTTGGATGGCTCACCACAGGAACTCCTTTAAGTTAGGCTAATTACATAACAGCATCAATCTATTGAACACAGGCTCAGAGTCTAGCAGCTTGTAAATGTATACATCCATCTTTAAGGAAGAGTAGCTTGTAAAATATGTTGTTTTAATGTTGTTGTGTGTGCTTTTTTTGATGATCTTTAGTGCTAAGTCTCAAATATGGTATGTAATTAGAAAAAGCATAGACTCTGCAGAAGATGTGCTCAGGGAAAAACATGGTGTGTCTTCCAGATTACATCAGCAACTGATTATTCCAGCAGCCAAACGTGACTTGGCAGCGCTCACTCCTCAGTCCGGTCATCAAAATTAAGTGCAAACCTGCTCCGAAACTGCACAAGTGCAACTATCACAACACTGAAACCACAGGGGAAATTTTCAAAACAAACAAAATGTGTTTTTGAAATGAAACACTCAGAGGTGTCACGTTGTTATCTGTACAAAGTGACAGAAATGAAGGAGCTGGGAGGTTCAGGAAAACCAGATAAACAAAGGTTTCTGCCTCAGAGCCATGAACATGTGGGTGATAGGCACCACAACTGCCTAACTGCTTCATGTGTGGTTATTTAATGGCCACTGGATGTACTTAGCGGCTCCCCCACGCTGACGGTGTATAAATGCATGGCAGGGCACCGCATTCTTTGGTAAACAACTTCCACTAATGGAGCTGTTTTGAAAGGAGCAACATGGTTGAAAACACAGATCGTGCAACTGAAAACAACCCTCCACCGCCAGCGAGAATGTAGTAAGAAATAAGTCCAGACACAAACAGAGAGATCATAGTGTAGCTTGAACGCCTGAGTCAAGTGACTGAAAAGCTAACTGACAAAATTAGTTAAAGTCATGGGGATGATTAACTAAACTGGACAGTGCATCCCCCCCCCCCCCCACCTATTCTCAAGAACAAAAATTGGCACCTTCTTCACGTCACATAGCTCATATACTGTGTTGCCTTTGGCCAAATGCTGGTAACATCTGGGCAAATGTTTTCTGCCGTACCTGCAGTGTGAGCAGGTAGCTGTCTTGACTTTCAGACTGTATAGAAAATGGGTCTTGAAGAGGCTGCACATTTGAAAAAAACAAACAAAAAAAAACCCACTTAAATCCTGCAATTTGCAGTTACAGACTTTTTTTATGTTCTCAAGGTGGAGAGGTGAGAACACCTACAAGATGCTGCAAGATGCATCTTAGGGGTTGCTAGACATGGGGACAGTGGACATTGCTTTTTGTGAGAGATCACAAGCCAAAACAGTCAGAAACCACAGTGCTTTGACAAACTAGAACGTATATATTTCATAAATATTATGATGTATTTCAGGTTATTTTTCCCTCTTACATTTATGGAAATAATGACCTCATCTGGCTGCTGAATTTTATAATATCATAGCTTGTTTATCATTGGAAAATACCTCACTATTCCAGGGCTGTACTGTTGCATGCAGTGCTACACAGGTTTTAGTGGAAATACAAGTCTGGGAAGAGAAACATAGGAAGGTGTAAGATAACCAGTAGACGCACTCTTTCAGAACAGTCCACACACACTCAGTGTAAAGGGGAAAACCCCTTGTCTCTAAAAGCAGTGAGTGTGTGTGACTGAGCGAGCGGGCTTGAGTTACGGCAGGGGAGAGGGAGAGAGGGAGAGAGAGAGAGAGAGAGAGAGAGAGAGAGAGAGAGAGAGAGAGAGAGAGTGAGCAGCTCCAACAGATGGACTAAGCAGGTGACTGGACCCCGGCCTGAAGGTCAGTTTGTAGGGCGTTATGTACTGACTATGACGATATTATGTATGTACACAAACTACCAGGGTTCCATTCAGCCGTCACAAACAGCCATCATAAAGGTATAAACAGAGGAGGTTAAGGTGGACTGGAGATTAGTCCAACAATCAGGGCTATTGACGGAGGAATGTCAAGGCGCTGTGGGTGTGACCTTTGTGCTCCTCGCTGCTGGTGGCTTCTAATTAACCTGATTAACCCACAGAGAGGTGCAGCTTTTCAGCCCACAGCCAGCCTTTAATTGTTGGTCACATGAACAGTCAGGGGTAAAGGAAGCCTCATCAATAGTTAGGAAATGTTTTAAAGGTTTTGTCACTTTCTCGCCTGTAAAAGCACGTGAGCTTCTTAGTGGCTGAATATGGCAGATGAAGCTTTCTATGCCGTTTGTCTGAGTGACTGTAAACAGGAGCAGCTGATAAATACATTAAACTAAAGCATAGACTGGAAGAATAAAATTGACTAATGATTTATCTGACTACTGTTGGCATCTTTGCAAAATCCTTATGTCAACAAAATCAATTAACTTTCTTTCTTTCTTTTCTGAAATTTAAAGTTTTTTCCCACAAATCAAAACAAAACCAGCCAATTTCTCTCGAAGATATATATGTAACAGTGCATATGTCACAAATACACACATCTGTACATGAGGCTCTGTTATGAGAGTTACATGCTTATAACAGAACAATACGCTTCAACTCAATGACCCAGATTTTATTGTGCTTGACTGCTCTCTAATACGTCTAATGTCTTTAAATCTTTCCTAAAATTCACTAGCATATGTATTGGAGCCGAGCCACTATGAACTAATCCCAGATATAATCGGTATTGGCCAAAATGTCAGTCATTAAAACACAAAACTGCATTGCAGAAATGCCTAAATCTGTGCACCAGAGATCAAAGACAAGTTTATTTTTTAACTTTAACTTGTCCAGCTCTGAATCTTTCTGCTCCATGTTTCTTCCTGAGTGTAGTAAACTACAGTTGCTGTCGATCAAGTACACAAATATGAAATCACGTGTCCCTTTAAAGGGGCTATTTGTAAGTTTTCTCAGCAGCAAAACATCGTTTCTCGCCAGGAGCAGGTGGTGGTGATTGTCGATTGACAAGAGCTTCAGCCATTGTTGTGTTTACAAGACAAAAGGTTATGATACATCCTCTGAGCAGGGCTACGTCTGCAGGGCAGATTGGAGGCTATAGTGTGTCGCTATCGGAGAGTGGCGAGACGGGCCGGGGCTCGCTGGTTAGCGTGCAAACTTCAGTAGAAGAAAACACATGATGAGAGACAAGAGTTAACATTGGTGTTTCTTTCCACCGCTGGAGACAACTTTTAGCAAGTGAAGGAATGAAGTTTGATGCTGAACTCACAAGATTTCTTCTAGACCGGTAAGCAAGCAATGTTAATGCTAACGGTAGCTATGTAGCAATAAAAAAACTCACAAACAGCTCCTTTAAAGCTTTAAAAAAAATAACAGCAATTTCTACAATTGCCATTAAAAACACTGTGGAAAACAACTGCCTCTTTTTGAATGAAGCTCAAGGATGGAGCTCAAGGCACTTGTATATAGGCTCCAGCTTTCAGCCAAACCTCCGCTTCTACAATAAACCTTACCGAACTAAATTTATACATACAAGCACCTTCATCTCAGCCGAAACTGTGCGTCATGTTTCCTGTGGGGGAGCACAGTTTCCCAGCAGTCACTGCTGTCGCTACTGGGCCCATAAGCGATTGAGGTTAAACATTACATAAAGGATTACAGTGAGAAGAGCTGACTGTCATAACATCTGTTCTGTTTGGTCCTCAAAGCAAAGGAAGACAGACATGACCCAGCAACATGGCTGTTATCAGCTGTCGATGCAAATCTCCACAGGAAGCGGGCACACGACCAGCTGCTCGACAGTCATGACGCTGTGGTGACACTCACATGTGTGCACACATGTACACACATTTGGTTGATACAGTGCAGCCGTGTCCTGTGCCAGACACGCACACAACACAATACAGTTGCAGCAGGAGTCAAGTCGACCTTGTGTAAAGCTATAGAAGCGAGATTCAGGCTTTTGTGCAAAATACTTAAAGAGTTCAAGGATTTATTTTTATTTTCATGAGTTTCATGAATTTGGTGACATAAGACATAACTCTATGGTCTCACTGAACCATTTTCTCAAAAAAAAAAAAAAAGTCATGAGGGGGAGGATAGTTCAAGTTGGCCCTGTATTTTACACCACAGGAAGCCAAAACATACAACTGATATGCACTAGTGTGCAAAAGTTTTAGGCACTATAAATGTTTAGATTCTTATTCCACCACACAGTCCCATCAGGAGGCGACAACAAGCCAAACATACAGCCAAATAATGAAAAAGTGGACTGCACCAGCCAAACTGAAAAAAGTGTAACCATGGCAGCCAAGTCAAACCAGAACTAAACTGGATCACAGTGCACCATACCTGGTGCAATTAGTGCAATACAGAGCACTTTAGGTGCAGTTACTTTCATTTTGTGTTATCGATTATTCTATATAACTCATTAACTGAATCTATAAAATGCCATTAATGGCAAAAATGCTCAAAGAAAAGTCTGGTTTTGTCTGACCAGCAGTTCAAACTCAAAAGCTATTCAACTTAAAATGATATAAAACAAAACAAAAAAAGACAAAAAAAAAAAAACACAGCAAAATCTTCACATTAGAGAAGCTGGAACCAGAGAGTGTTTGGCTTTTTTGCATGATGGATGCTTTAAAAATGAGACTGTACGACTTTTGCGGCTATTGTGGCCACAAATGATGATTATAGGATGAACATTTAAATAAATACATGATAAAACGTACTGTAGTCTAACAGAAGGACAAGTAGAAAAGAGTTGAAGTCAGCAAACTGACTCAGCAGTGTTAGTCACATACAAATAGCTGGCTTAGGTTTGATAACATTAGCCACTATTAGCTACTGGGCAGACCAGACCAAGTCAGGCTGCAGCTGCTAAACACCTGAGTGTGATGAATAGAGCAACAACTTTAGTTTTGCTTATCAGTTACACAGTCCCACTTTAAAGGATTAGCCGACTATTAAAATTGTGAACAGTAATTTTCTGTTAATCAACTGATGTTTTCAGCTGAATCAGAGCTGACTAAAAGGACTGACATCGAAGCACAAATAAAATCTAATGACACTGTGTCCCAGTCCGTGCTGTAGCAGTTTCATGCTGTTTCCTTGTCTAACACTGTACTGTAGTAGATTTGTACTTCAGATACCAGCACTGAAGTCAGACTCTGCAGTGCATGTTCTTCTAGCACAACACTGACAGTCGAATACTCATGTCCGGTCCAGAGAGGTTAGAGAAGGCCTAGTCTGCACTGTGCTATACATTCAGCTACTGTACATACATGTACCGGCCCTGTACAGGCACCAGTGCAGGATTTGTGTAATGGAAGACCTCAAACATATAAATATACATTCATGACCCAGAAAGAAGCTCCCTGTGCCCCTTTCTCCATGTTCTCAGGTCTCATATAATCATCCGTGCAAGGCGCCAGGCTGCTGTCAATCATTAACACACACAGTCGTCCTGGTAAACTTTGCTCCTGCTACTGCAGCCAACAACATGGCAGATGGCAGAGCTGTGGAGGGCCTAGTCACTTTCACTAGGTAACGAGGTGTCACAGGGACTAAAATGTCTGAATTAAATCTGACTGAGAGAAACTATGAGGCTCCTGTAAGCTCTGTCACAGACCTGTTTTATTTCCTTTTGAACTCCTCATGCTCTTTATATTTTTGTCTTGGAGCACTTTGGATCCCAGTAACCCTAAACCACAGAACACCTTCCCAAGCTCAGACACTAAAACCCAACAGCAGCACCCCCTGCTTTCTCTAATTTTGCCTTTCTGTTGCTGGAGTCTGGTACTGACACCCACCGGGGGTTAGGGGTTACATTCCCTGTACAGTTCAATGAGTAAACATAACATAAAAACATCATCCAGCCTTCGGTGCGCGGGTTTCTATTCCTCCTTGAGCTGGACGTTAATGCTTGTTGCATCATGGGCCTGAACAATTAATCGAAACATTATCAATTGGAGTATGGCAAGTGTAATATCCAAATCATAGAAGCTGATATTTCTTAAACAATTAAATAAAGAAATGAGGCCTTGTAGTGCTACCTGATGTAAGGGAACACGCTTGTTTGGTTCACACCCATGAAAAGACACATCATTTCACAATAGTTGCCAGTTATGTGTCACAATAACAAACAATCAATTGAATGCTCATTTACAGCCAACTGCTGTTAATTGATATTAGTGTCAAATGTTGCACTAACTCTATTAGTTTAAAAGGATTATTTGACAAATCAATTTAAAAAAAAAAATCAGTGTGCAACAAATTAGATTATCTGTTAATCATTTAGCCAATAAATAAATAGATACAGGTTTCAGTTTCTAAAAGGTGAATATTTGCTGGTTCATTGTAAACTGAAAGTCTGTGGGTTTTGGACTGTTGGTCACAGAAAACATGATGTTTTATGCCACCACCTCAGGCTGTAGGAAACTGTGATGGGTGTTTTTTCACCAGTTTATAATTCAATTGATTTATTAATGGAGACGATGATCAGCTGATTAACTGATGATGAAAAGTAGCTGCAGCCCCAGCCGAATGATGAAAGTCTCAGGTAATTAAGTTTCTCTGTCATGTTGCAATTAATAATCAATTAGGTCAAAAACTAAGGGGATTTACAATAGTTTAAACCTGCAATCCTCACACTTCAGATGATGAAACCTACAGATGTTTGGAATTTTTATTTAGTAAAAAACCTTAAAATGTTAAATCAGTTGTAGAAAAAGTTGTTCACTGTTGCCACCATAACCCTGTCCATCAAAAAATCCATTAATAGACTGATAGGCTTATTAAAGCATGAATATTTTTATCTATTTCAATATGGTTGAACATGAGTGGCAGTAAAGTTCACGAAGAGACAGATTTCTTGAAATATATTTTGTGCCACAGGTGAGGAAATGGCTTTACAGTCTGTAGGTGTAAAGACACCGACTGAAGCTTTAAGGCTTAAACATTTTACCTTCTTTACTTTCTCTGCAATCAAAGCAAACATTAATATTATACATGTAAATGTACACATCTAATTTCCTTTAACTCTAAAGCATCAACAACCACAGTGGCAGTGCAGCGTTGTTTGGCTCTGGCTGGACAGACCTTCACATAACTGACAGGTCACAGGTTTGAACCCGGTGACAGCTGATGTGTCATGTCAACGTTTCCTTGAGTAAGATGCTGTTTCGAGAGCATCAGCACAAAGTCTGAAGTGTAAACGCTGCCCTCTGAGGCGGCGGCGGCAGCAGGAATGATCATCTGGGACGGTTCGCACAAAGGCCGCCTTCACGAGTCCAGGTGAGCCCGCTAGGACGCTCACAGGAGCCACATAGCAGGAATTCCTCCAGCTGTGAGCAGCACAGAATCAAACTTAACACAACGCAGCGCAGCGCAACACAGGAGGTACCTGTCCTTCACTTCGGCTCACTATTCACCTCCTGCTGCAGAGTTTTCCTAACACAACAGCCAAGTCAGCCGCTGGTCAACACGCAACAAGCTTGTGTGGTGTCAGACGAAGATGGGTCTCCGTCAGCACGTGCTAATCTTCACTGCCATGAGGTGGATTAGGGTTGGTTTAGATTTTATCTATTAGGTCTGAGTCCAAACTTCAACACTTCTTTGGAGCCGATTCAAATGTGTCGTGCCAAGTATTTAAGACTTGGAACTAAAACTTGCTTTCATTCTTATTTTACTGCACATCTGTATATTTTTAGCTAATGGTATGATTTTATCAATTGCTTTGTCTGTTTGTTTTGTCTTGGCTGTTGTTGTCTCTCCTTAGACTACACATCACAACACAATCAATGCATTTCAGTATTTTATTCTACTTTCATACCTGTAGTGTCTCGTGATTTTGTGGCATTTTAGCCCAAATAGCGACAAGAGTTCAAAATTAGAGACAGATATAAAGTCTCTGTGCAACACATGAGTTTCATGCTTTTTCTTTGGAACTATGGTAAATTGCATCATCCCTATTAAATAAATAAACTAAATTGGTTTCACTTATTTTTCTTAGACTAGCTACTATGTGTATTCATTGACTTCCTGTAATACATTATGTGTTGCATTGTCTTTTATCCATTAGAAGAAGAAGAAAAAAAAAAACAGAGGCTTGAATTGAAAAAAAATTGAAAGAAGTTTTAAGACACTTGTGCAGTGTGAAATTATGTTATTGCCATTTCCTGACATTTTCTAGACTACTATTAAGCCCTATACTGTAAACACTCTACATGTGCGTTGACACATGTAGATGGAAGCTCAGCAGGCCCAAACGTAACTTCACTCCACTTCAGTAATCTTTAAGTGGAAAAGGAGATTTCTTTGCAAATCCTGGCTTCTTTTGACGTTTCGTGCCAGTTTAAACTCGGAACCGGTTTGATCCGCGAGCCACAGACTAAATCCACGTAGTCGAATGCCAACATTTGCTCTACTACAACACATTCTTCCATGAGGAATCATATGGATAAAATGTACTCATTCCATCAGTGAACTTTCCATTCTCCTCTCAGCCAGTAAAAACACTCGTCTTCTGTTACCATCCCAGTCCATTTTAAGTCTACCTTTCCATCTGCCTCTCTCTCTCTCTCACACACTCTCTCTCTCACACACACACACACACATGACAGGCTGGGCCGGCTGGTAGTAGCAACAGCCCCTGACAGCAGAGGCTAACTTTAACACTCCATGCTCCTGTGCTAGCAAGTATGCGCTCCCCCACAACACCCGCACATAGAAAAATGTCACTCACTTAATCAGGTTTCCGCTCCCTGTTAGGCACCAACAGTAGCAAACGACGGTCATGAACGTCGCTGGGTGAGCTGATTTGAGCCAAACATGTGAACGACAGAAGTTTTAGCAGACCCACGCTCCTCCTGTGTCTTGTTTGTAGCGAGTGGGGCTGGAAAAATGTAAAGAGACACCTCGTGGATCAGGTTTCTCCTGAGGGGAGGACGTGGAGGGGAGGGAAGACACGGCAGCGTGTCGGTGGGCTTCATTGGCCAAACAGAGACCAGAGGAAGCCGCAGAGAGGCCGGGGGGGTGGGGGGGGCGGTGCAGCATTGTACATCTCTCTCTTTCTGTCTATTTTTTGCTCCTCTCTTTTTGAAAGCCTGCTGCCCAGGGAGGTCAGAGGCAGATCAGTCCTCCTACACGAGGTGGACGTGAGCCTGAGACGTGAGAGGAACCTAATTCAGGTTGAAAATGGCGACAACACGTTCAACCACAGGAGGATTTGCCCCCATTAGCGCTGGCTGCTGCTGAAATCAGTTATGTTCTTCAACAGACAGTGTTACTCATGTTTTCCCCGTTTATGCCACAGCATCTGTGATAGGGAGGGGGGGGAGACGTGACCACCTCCAGGACACCGGGGAGGAGCACGAGGACAAGACACCTGATTTTTATTCACAAATCTTTCTCCTCTCCTCACACGGATGTTGGTGGACTTCAGATTTACCCCTGGGACTTTCAGTTTGCCAGCCAGACTCAACAGGCACAGAAACTGTAAAAACTCATGGCTGGTGGTAATTGTCCTTTTTCCTCTGTTGGATAGCAGTTCTTACTTAAATGTATTTGTCTACGTCTTTTCTTTGGAGAAAGGTAAATGTGAGTTAAGTATGTTTCGAATGGTGGAAATGGAAGCAGCAGAGGCCGAGATACCCTGTCGTTTTGCATGAAATTGTTGGAGCTGCCATTCGGTT